>NC_071401.1:16401476-16698976 GCF_017976375.1 Cuculus canorus | reverse complement strand
ACCCATAGCACAAGTTGTAGGAATGCATGGAAAACCAGTGCTAGATATTATCCTGCCTATAGGGAGGATATTCTATTCACACTGGTCAAACTATTCACAGTGTGCATATTATCCCTGGGTTTGAGTATTTTACCGCTGACAGCTTGAGGAACAGGATGACACCTCAGAAAATGCAAAATTTAAATCCATTAGACGCTCTCTGGAAATGTTAGCAACTCTGTTGGGTGTGAGCTGCAAGATAAACTCATGCTGAAGTGTTTGTTTTGGGGGGAGGCAGTCATGGCAAAGACAGCAGTACACGATAGCTGCAATATGACATAGAATCACAGAATCGTGATTGAGTTGGAATGGACCTTTCAAGGTCATATAGTCCAACACCCTGAAGGGAATTCTTCAACTGGATCAGGTTGTTCAGAGGTCTGTCCAACCTGACCTTGAATGTTTCCAGGGATGTGACATCCACAACTCCTCTGGGCAATCTGTGCAGTGTCTCACCACTATCAGCATAAAAAAATTGTTCTCAATATCTAATCTAAATCTCTCCTCATTCGGTTTAAAACCATTACCTCTACTCTTATTGCAACAGACTCTGCTTAAAATTCTGTCTCCATCTTTCTCATAAGTCCCCTTTAGGTATTGAAGAGTCACAATAAGGTCTTCCTGAAACCTTCTCTTCTCCAGGCTGAACAACCCCAACTCTCTCCATTTTTCCTTACTGTGCTGTGCACACTCAAGTGTGCAGAACAGAGAGGACACATTACAGGTAGCAAAGTAAGGCCTTCATGCTTTGGATAAATTGTGTACATACTGTCTGAGTAAACAGTGTCACACAAATATTGAGGCCTCATAGGTGGTGTCCTAACTGGGGAAATGCCGAAAGCCCTGACCCACAGGGAATGGCTTGTTTGATCTGAGCAGCTCGACACAGTTTGGGGAAGATGGGAAGGATTGAACCACATTAAAAAGAAGCTAAAAGTGACTTTGGGATTGAGGCTGGTGACTAAAAAAAAAAGACAAAACAAACCAAAACCTGATGGCAATCTAATCCCCCCAAAATAATATCTATATCTTAGAAGTGGTATTTTAAAATTCAAATACACTTCAAAGTCTTCTGGGCACGGGGTCCCAGGGCAGCTCCCAGTGCTCGGTCCTTTTCTGAAGCACAGTCAAGCCTTTGTTTTGTGTTTGGAGGAAAAAAGTGACAAACCACTCTGTTTGGGGAGTGCTGTTGTTTTTCAAACCCGTGTTTGACAAAAGAGAAAATGAATCTTCACACTGATTTTAATAATTATGCTTTTTAAAAGCACTCCTCTGATATCTCTTGGAGCAGAGGAATTCTCCTGAGAGCCTCAGGGGCCAGGGAAAGAGGTGTTTTCACCATCAGCAGCAACCTGCTTCAGGGAGGACGTGCCTCATGCTTCTTAGTATCAGCCCCTTCCCTTGCCCCACATCCATGTGTGCTTCTTAGCGAAAGCCAACATCTCCAGCATCCAGTCTCATTTTGGGGTGAATCCAGGAGTTGAGTTATTACTACAATGATCGGCTTCACTCCCTATCAAAAGTCTCACTCTGTTTAGTAACTACCACTGGGCAAATGCTGTTACATCCCCCCTGGCTGCTAGATTTGCTCTGTGTAAGCTCAGGTAGATGGATACCTGGCAGCAAAGCAAAGTTAGACCTTCCTTTGCACAAATTAAAAGTTGATTTCCCCCCAGAGTGGAGGCCGTTCCAGTTCTTTAAATCACGTTCACCCTGTTTTGTTTCTACTGCTTGTATAATTTCTTCAGAAAAAAGTCTCTGTCCATCCCCTCCACACCGCCACACACCTCTGTGGGTATCCAGCAAGCCGAGAGAAATAATCACCCAGTGGCAGTCTCTACAAAATGAAGTCATGGGCTATATCTGGACATGGGTCCCCCTTCTCCACCTTCCCCCAATAATACGTTTTGTGATGTGGATTTCTGTCGACAGAGCGAGACGCCCGGCTCTCTGCTCCTGATGAACATGTCCCACGAGGACAATGATGGAGTTCCTGCAAAATTTTTACCGCTGACCTTTTCTCCACCATGGAACAGGAATGCATCTCCCAGTGAAGGCTGGGGACAGTGGAGAGCATGTAATAATGCTGGAAAATGTGACTCTGTCTTTGTGGAATGCCATTTCTCCCCCCTCCCCTTTTCTTTCTTTTTCTTCCCCTCTCCCCTTTAGAAAAATGCAGTGCTGAAAACTTGAAAATTTAAGGCAAAAAGTTGCTGTCTGCTCCCCCCTCCCTTTCCCAGCTCCGTCTGAACAAGCAGCCAAGCTGTTAAATGCTTTTACCTGCTGTGTCCAAGTCAAAAGTTAAATAATGTGTGAATGAATGTGGAAGGAAAACACGAGGCAGAGAGGGAGCGCAGGAGAGAGCCCCTCTTACAGCAAGATAATTGTTACATTATGAGAAACAAATAACACGCAGCTCCTCTCCATGTCTGTGTCCCTGATATCTTGACAGGTACATCTGAAATTAATTACATGCCTCTTGTTGTGTTTCACTCCACTCTTGAAGCCGGAGCCTGCAAACATGCAGTGCAGAGCATTGCACCCCGGCAGCCAGCGTTTGCTTTTCAGAGGTCAAGACATTGGAAATGGTGTTGGTTTGCTTTCCATGGGCCGTTGTGGCTGCAAAAATGCCTTTACCAAGAGGCTGAGCTATCCCAGCTGGCCGCGCATGGTGGGTTGGATGCTAGTGTCGTGGTTCCTGCCTTTCATCCATGTCCACAAAGAGAAGTCTATGGCTTCTGCCAACAGGAAAGAGGTGTATTGTTATTGCTGACTAAATAGTACAGTTGCCACATCTTTTCTTCTTGGGACTTGTTTGCTGCTCCTTGATGCTGGAAAGCTGTTACCATCTAAACCAACGGATTCCCATCGGCATAGAGATGCAGGTGCAATCCTGCAGGTTTCCACTGCTGTTGAATCTCCTTCACTGCATCTCAAGTTTGGCCCTCTCTCCTTCTGCAAATCCTCTGCTGGATCACCCATCCCACCTTTATGACCATGACGGGGTGTCCTGTGTGTCTATGAATTATTTTAAAGTGGTAGTAGTTGCGCCAATGTGATAAATGAAAGAGCTCTTGGTCCCTTCTGGACATGGATTCATCTCACTTGCATCAGTGGCCTGAACTGCCTCGGAGTCTGATGGGGAGTCCCTTGGAGAAGACTTCATCAGTCATCTCCCATAGTTCTATTTAGGAGAAGAGGTGTGTCGAATTGTCCCTGTATTTATGTTGAGTACAATGGAAGCTGCATGTGACTGTCTTGCATGGAGAGGACTTGATGATGAATGCATTTGGTCAGATGTCTCCTGCCCCATGCATAGAAATGTGTTGTGCACTTATTAACAACGCTAATTTAGTCTCCTCTTTGTTTTAAAATGCTTTCTGCTGTGGTTCACATTCAAAGAAACAAGGATTTTAGATTAGTGGAGGGGTGATGTGGTTTTTCCTTCAAACTGTTCTCCCAGACTTGCATTTTTCATGCTGAATCTGAGTTTCTTAGAGAAAGGAAGGAAACAGAGGAAACTGTCCTTGCATGCTACAAAATGAGCAATATCTCTTCCCTGCTCATGTTAGGTGGGAAGAGCCCAGGATCACTCAGGTCAACCCAGCGAAGTAGGTTTGTCTGCATTTCTGACCAGAAGGTGAGCTTGAGTTCATATGGATGATCCATACTGCTCACCCCCTGTCCCATGTCCAGCGTGGGATGAGCTTACTCAAGAGTCCTCATGGGCAGGGAAAGTGAGTTTGAACCTGTTTTGTCCCCTTCTGTCCTATGCGTAGACCTATAGTGCTATCCATCCAACATTGGTTTTGTGCTTAGAAAACACCACTCCGGTGGTCTACAGCACAGCCTGCATATTATTTCAGACAATTTAACTTGGCCAAAACACACAAAATTGTTGTTATGTCTTGGGGCCAGAGGAGCAACACATGAGCTGGGGAAAATGGCAGCTGGGAAAAATGTGCAGAGCAGAGGGGATATGCTCCAGACAGGGACAACCCTGAGTAGCGTGGACACCCACTGATCCATACCCCTTGGCCTCAGGGCCAGGAACACTCCGTAGTCCTCTGTTGTTTGGCAGTATAGACATGACCTATGAGTTCCACTGCTAAAATCTTCTCTGCCTCTTTAGATGATCTTCATCTATACCCAAACATTACCTACAGCTCCTTGGGTGATGTTGTCTGGCTATGTCCACATCACCAGGCTATGCAGAGTGAAAAAGTGCTGAAGATTTGATATTGACAGTTCAAAGATTTTTTTCTGGACTAGCTATAGCCTAGTCCCGTGAACTGAGTTTTCGCCGATGTGTGGTAGGGGAACACCTACCCTTCTGGGGAGCAGGACTTCTGGTTTGGGTTTCTTGTAAACTGAAACATCAATGCAGACACATAACCTCCTCTCGGCCAGAGGCAGTGGTGGGGAAGATGATGAAAAGCTTCACCCCCTACCAAGTCCATTTTCTTTGACTTTTGCTTCAGCTTTGATGTTCAAACAAAACCAGAAACTTGAAATAAAACCTGATCCCAAATCTTCCCAGAGGCGGCTTCACCCTTGCAGACATGGTGAGACCACAAACTCAGGGATGGCATACCTTGTCCTGCTCTTCCACAGATGGTCAGCAGAATCTGACCTCCATCTCAACCCCAAGTCCAGATGATCTTTATCTGTTCAGGGGTTTACTTTTTATTTGCACCCCTATAATAATGCTGTTACTATTCCTGTGGGCATCTTCATCAATACAAATGATAGTCTTCTGTGTCATTTTTTCCAAGGACGATTTTTTATGGGTTCCTTCAGCAATTAGTTCAAGGTACATTGCAGATTTACTATGATCAGTGCTTTCTGAATTTCTAACATGGTTGGAAAACTCCCACAAAGAAAATAATCAGTCACGAGTAAATAAGCATTGCCACACGTTCCACAACAAATTTACGATCTGGATACCCAGAAGACTTCTAAGTAAAGACCGCATGTATTTTTTTTCAAACATTTTATTTGGCAGGTGTTCCTGGAAGACCAGGGCTCAGCGGTGGGGTTGAGAACTGGCTGAACAAAACCCATAGCCATGCTTGTGAGACTACAAGCATTTTTAGGGCTCTTGTAGAAAACACCAAACAAAATAATTTGAAATTAGCTTGAAGATACTTTCTCAAGACTTTTCTTCCCCAGAGGCAAAATATGTCACACAAGGCTCTTTTCTTTCTATTGCTCACAGGTAGATGAAGGTAAATAATTTGATGTTCACTCTTTTGAGTAGACTTGCCTCTAGCCTACCGTGCATTTTTATTAGTAGTCCTAAAAACATTCCAGGTACAGTTCTAGATGCTGGAGGGATTTCAGAAATGCTTTTTTGCTGCATACCAAAATGCTAAAAGCAGAGCTAGACTGTGTCATCAGTTTTCAATCAAGCTTTTCTGTACCTCTTTTTGTAAGTCACTAAAAAGTTACACATACAATTGTGAACAAAGGTTTTCCATATAGCTTAAAAATAAAGCTCTTCGTTGCAACTGCTATAGGTGGTTTGGGGTGTTCTGCTGAAGGACCTGGTCCTGTCTGGGTTTGTGTGGCAGTGGCAAGGAGTGTGGAATACTTCTGCTTGGCTAGGTTCGCACATTTGCTCTGTTTTGCACCAAACTTTATCATCATATTTTACAGTTCTTTCACAAGCAGGAAATCTAGACTATGGATCAGTGGTTGCCCTAATTTTTATTGGCGGAATAGTCTTTATTGGTGTAATTATGAGCTAGCTGGACTTTACAGTCTTTGTATAATGGATCCAATATATTATTACTGGTGTGGTGTTTTAAATGTAATGTAGCGAAGAACAAAGGTAGCTTTCCTCTTGCTTTGTATCTCTTTTTCTCCTTTCTGTACTTCTTTTCTTCTTTCTCTCATTCTTTTTCCTTCCTTCCTTCCTTCCTTCCTTCCTTCCTTCCTTCCTGCCTGCCTGCCTGCCTGCCTGCCTTCCTTCTGTGTTGACAGTAGGTCAATCACTCCAACATAGACACAGTTATTTTGACAAAAATCTTGGCATTAGAAGAAGAAAAGAGCCAATACTAGCAATATGAAGTGGTTTTGCTGGTGCAGCTGTGGTGAGAACTGCATCTCTACCCAGCTTGGTCCCACTGATAAGTGAGATGGAGCCCTAAACCCAAAGATCACAGATGTAAGAGTCACTCTGAACTGTTCTGTTTTTTTCCAAACTGCAGATTCACGTTTCCAAAAGCGTGGTGCAGTGCTGGTAATTGTGCTGGTCTGCAGTGGCAAAGACTTATTCAAATCCCCTGCAGAACAGTGTTTGGTAGAGATAGCGCTGTCCATCACCTCCAGAGGAAAAAGAGCCATCGGAATAAGGCAACCACCTTCAGGAAGTCTAAAGAAGAGTGAGATGAATCAAATCTTATGTGGGTAAGTAAGGAAGATGGTACCAACAATCACCTGAAACACAGCAGCTCCAACCAAAATGGGACCTCAGCTCCAGGGCTCCCGATAGCCCTTTGGAGAATTCTTTCTCCCTCAATTGACTATGGAAGACTCAAAGAACCCCAGACAATCACTGTAAGTATTTAAAAACTATCTGGCATGAATAACTCCCCCCGCTTCGCCTCCCCCCAGGTACTGACCCAAAGAGTTGGAATCAGGACAGGAAGTTTAAGGAGAGGAATAGGGACATGGGGTGAAATCACAGACTTGGCAACACCCCGAGATGCTGCTGGAGCAAGGTTTACATCCCCAGCATCTCCATCTAAACCAGGATCAAACCCACCATATTGCTCAGCAGTGATGAACTCTAGCAGGACTTGTGTTTCACTTCCCAAAAGTAAAGAAAACCAAAACACCAGCCCTTTTTAGCCTTTTTTATTTGTTTGTTTGCTTTTTCCAGTCTGCGAGGAGAGAAAGATGTGAAGGATTGGGCCTTTGGTACTGCTGCAGATGGTGCCAGGGCCAGAGGAGAACACCCGGCTTCTCAGATCCTGGGACAAGTTGGCAGCACAAGCAGCAAGAGCAAACCACACTTTATTTGTAAACTGTGCAAAGTTACAATGATGTCATCACAGCACAATAAACATTGAGTCCCGCGGTGCCAGGTTTATAGCCTCCATCCAAACCAAAGCCTTGCTTTAATACTGCGCACACATAATCTTTGGTTTGTAACATTTACTTAATTCCTTATTGTTAAAAACCCCAGAGGAAGAATAGGCTACTCCTAACCTCTTCTGTACCACAGTTCTGAGCTATTAATCTGTCATGTCAGTGTATTTTATTAATACTGTTTTCCTGTGGATGATAGGTAGAGTACATCATAAGTCACTTACCATCTGCTGTGTTAGTGTGTTGTAAAGTATCTTTCCTCCATAGATTATTGCTTTGATAGATTAGGGGTTTGTACAGCCATGATACCTCATCCCATCAATTTTAAGCTCCCAAGAGAGCCCTCACAACTGAAGTATCTGATCAACGCAAAAGTCTTTAACGGCATCTCACTGTGTCCCCGCAGGCAAGGAAAGTGCTATTACACTCGCCTTCCAGATGAGGACACAATGTCATGATTTTGTGCTGCACTTGCTTTAATCAAGAGCCTTTTCTCCTTCTGCTCCATCCCTAGACAATGGGGAGAGATAAGTAGGTCTAGAGGACAACAGCCTTTTCTCCAGGATGAATCAGGGTTGGATCTGGAACTGGAAAGTTTCCTAGAAGTGCTTGGTAGCATCCCAGCCACCAAGGCATCTGCTCTGCTCTTTGGAGCTTCAATATGTTTACACCACCAGTTTTTATGGGCAGAGCTGCATGACCATCCTAGAGCAGCAGCATCCATTTAAGCTTACCCACTGCCGTCAGAACCTACCTCATGCTGGTTTAGCTATATTTACACCTGGGTGCTTAAGTATAAAGAACTGTGTTTAGGTAGAAAAGTGAGAAGTAAGGAGACACTACAAGGGAAAGGATTTATTTCCAGCCTAGAGAAATTATCTAAAGAAGATGGGCTGCACTGGAAGTGTGCTTGCTCCACCCCACTATAAATGCAAGACGGTGTTGCTACCCTTCATTGGACTTTTTTTTGCCACATTTACAAAGACAGGGACTCTGTGGGCAGCTGATGCATCAACAGTTCCCGTTCTACTTTCCCTGATGCAATGTGTCCTACTGGCAGATATTTCCACCCCCCCAGTAAATCCACATTTATGATGCAGCTGTGTCTGTGCTGTGCTCAACTCTATTGAGTTCTCACCTCCGTTTCTCCTTGAGTAGATGCCTGAAGAGTTCTCAGAGCTGATGATACAGCTGAACAACTGAATGGAAGAGTTTGGCTCCAGGAACCAGCAATTTGCGGTGGGCTGCAGCTGCTGTCAAACTGAAACCCACCTGTTCTCAAGTGGTCCTTTTGGGTAAACTCGGCCTCCCTGGAGGAAGGCTTGGAAAACAAGAACTTGTTAAAGGCTTGATTTGTCATGATGTAGAGCAAGGGGGACAAGGTGCTTTTTAGTGATAGAAGTCTGGTAAGACTTAATGAGTATGGGTTTGTACAAAAATATGCATAAATGCATTAAGCAGTTCAGTGTGAAGAGTTTAGGAATAGATCAAACATGAGACACCCATGAGGATGTGGAATAAATATGTCAGTCAAAGAAATAAAGCATATCAGCTACAATCTGTCATGCAAGAGATGCCAAGGAGATCACTGCAGATGGGATTTGGCATTGCCCAGCTGGATTTTTCCTGCGTCTTGGTCCCAAAATAGCCCCTACTTGCTGCCCCTAAGGACTTGTGTCACACACCTTGGCATGCTCAGCACCCCAAAGCCCTCATCTACCTGAAAGCAGTTCAGCATCCTCAGGGTTAAACCAGATTTGATATTCGTCCAAGACCTGGCAGCAGAATTTCAGCCCAGCATGAGTTTTTATGGTCAAATTATAGACCCCAGAAAAAGAAAAAAAAATACCCCAAAAAATCCAGTCCGAGTTTTATAATGGAAATCATGACAGAGCCATGATTATAGTAGCAGGAACAGCATCACTGTAATACAGTCGTAAACTGGTACTGTCCTGCGGGGTATTATAAAAGGAAAAAAAAGGTGTCTAAAGAACATTTGGTACCCCAAAAAATGTTTGAGGAGGTGGGTGCCACAACTGGATGGAAAAGGGCTGCTTGCCAAGATGAACTTTAAAGGATTACATTTCCTCCCTAGTGCAAAATGGCATCCATGGTGTCTCCACAGCCCCGTGTCAAAGGAAGTGAGATGCTGAACCGGCCCCTCTGCAGCGCTCATGCCAGCTCTTTGCACCCCTGAGACAAGGAAAACTAAGTGTATCCATGTCCAGGATGGATGGCTGTCTACGTGTGGGTAAACTCAAATTATATTGGACAGAGCAATACTGCATAGTAGTGTTCTTTCACGATTTGGATCTAACAAGGTGGAGGCACAGCCTTTTCCAACACTTAAATAGAAAAAAAAGTAATAAAGCTTCTGGATCTCATCTTTATTATTATCTGGCCATAAAGGGAGGCAAAGCATTTGTGAGCTGCTTGCAAATCCCAGCTTCTGAAATCCTCCTCTAGATCCTGTGTTTGCAACAATTTTGGTCAGTCGTCTCCAGGACCTCTTAAAAAGACGGAGCAGAAATGATGTTTGGCTCTGGCAGAAAGTGAAAGCCGGGAATGATACAATAAAGAAACAATGGTCACATTTTATTGCCTTACTCACGCATGGTTTCTTGAGTACGACCTATGGAAGCTGTGATTTACGCTGGTGCAAGCTTTATCTCCTGCAGTCTTGGCCAGCTCATTCATAATACCGAGACCTATGGGCCTCTGCTGACTTTCTTGGTTAAATAAATTAAAGCAAATATAAATGTTAATGGAAGCCACTTTATTTATGGCTAGATTGGAGCACTGTCTCTTACACCATGGGTCCAATCCAAACCCCATTAATCCAAAGTCTACTGACATCCCTGCATCAGGACCTATCACTGGGCTTTTCCTTCCCTCTATGAAAGGGTCAGTTAAAAATAATTCTAAATGAGATTACATTATCCCGCCAAAACTGTTCTGCATGAAACTTTCAACCCTTGGCACCTTTAGGGAGGCAGAGCATTCGGGATATTTTAGTGGCTGTTGTTTGAAGGCTAAAGATATCCTCCTGCAGTAATGCCTCCCGCCCTTTCCCTCTCCATGCCAACCATCCCACCCTCTCAATATCTCCTTGTGAAACGTTTTGCAATGCATCATGCATTGTTTGTGGCCAAACACATTTTTGGCTCTTCTATATGATACAGAACCTAATTCCAGCCCTTCAGACTTTTTCTCAGATTGTTCCTTGCCAAACCTTTATTTTTTTGGCCTGGTTGGATGGAGAGAGTTTTCTGCTGCTTTTATTATTATTATTATTATTGTTATTTTATTA
The DNA here is from genome assembly GCF_017976375.1 of Cuculus canorus. Classification (NCBI taxonomy): domain Eukaryota; kingdom Metazoa; phylum Chordata; class Aves; order Cuculiformes; family Cuculidae; genus Cuculus; species Cuculus canorus. The sequence continues at coordinate 16,688,532 of NC_071401.1, read as the reverse complement.
TTATTGTTTACTCAGAGATGCTTTCTGCCACATGCACTTGGATAACTGCCGCCTTGCCATTCCAATGTCTGCCTTAATGCATTCTAATGTACTCCTTCCCCTGCATTTCACCTTCTCCAGCTCAAAAAAAACCAAACCCTAAACCACCACAAAAGCTAGAAAACAAAATAACATATCAACAGGTAAAGAACAGTTGCATGCTATTTTTGTGCTGAAAAGAAGATCAGAAGAACGGGGTAGCATAAAATGTTAAAAAAGTGGAAAAATATAGGAGTTGTCCCACAGAGTATTAGGATGAGTCAGAAATTGATACTGTTTTGTTTTCACGTAGAAATAGCAAGATCTGGGTTATTCTTGTAGCATAAAATTTTACTGTTATCACAGCTGTGTGAGGGATAAAAGGAACGGCAAGAAGGAGGATCAGGTCCTCAGTGAATATGAATTATTATTGTTTATTGAGGCTGAGGCTTTTCACATCTGATGGTGTCCTGTTAGTATTAATAGAGCTTTTCCACTGAGTCAAATGGGGACTGGATTCAGAAGCTGCAAGGCAAGAAGGAAGCATTTGGTTAGATCTACAGTGTGGAAAGGGATGGGGAATCTACCCCAAATGGTTACAACATCAAGTCCCCAGCCTCTGTGTGAGCACAACTTCATCCTTTGGGATAGTATCCAGACTTTTTGGGCTTATAGACAGCATGGTCCTTCCCGACCATGACTGGTGGTACATACCTAGGTGTGGTATCCATGGCTCTGCAGGGTTTGGAAGCTGCCAGTCTAACAGATCAGGACAAATCAAGGAGGCTTGATGCATTTGAAGCCAAGATTAAAAGTAAGTAATATTATTTGTATTGCAACAGGGGTGCAGGGAACCCTGGAATGCTTTGTGCCATGCAACTTGAGTGCATGTAGTAAGAAGGATTTTGTACCTGTGACAGTCCACTGTAACGCAGGAGAGGAGGAAGGGAGAGGAGACAAGAGCAGTGAAATTGCACACACGCAAGTGAGGAATTGGAGAAATCCTAAATTAATCCACACATTTCTTTCTGAAATCTGCCATCCTAAACATCTCAAAGGCAACACACCGACACTGATTCTCAGTACCACCTTCACACCACCACACGTCTCCAGCAGCTAAACAGGCAGCGGCTTGGGGAGCTTCGGGGTTGTTGAAGGGTGTACTGCCAAGCTGGTGTGCCAAGTCCTGGAGCTCAGTCTACAGGGCAGATATGGGAACTGCTTTCAGTTTGGTTGCACTATTTCTTATTGAATTAAGTATAACAACACTATCTTCTGGGGAAAATTACATTAGGCAGGTGGGGTGGACTGTCCCCTGTAGGACACAGGCTCCCAAGTCTCTGTGAGATGATGCAACAGCACTATAATCCCAGCCAGGTCACGCCAGCACAGCAACCCTTTGCCAGGCACATCCTCTAGAGGCATCCCAAATTCTCCTTAAAATCATCTCACAGAGCTTGTTGGGGACCAGGGGTGGAGATGAGATCAGAGGTGGGGATTTTGCATGCTGTCTTCGGGCTTTTGTGGCTGCTCCACATGCAGCTCAGCATGGGAGAAGTCTGCTGGTATTTTGCCTTTGTTTTTTTATGCACGTCAGCACTGATGGGCTATGGGAATGTGTCCAGGTAAGGGGGCTCAAAAAAGACCCCGTTTTCTTAATGAACTTTCTATATTCACCCTGCTAAGCCCTCAACTTTTTGAGCAAAGTGACAAATGGCTTTCAAATCTGTCTTGCATTTTGCTGAGAAGGGAATGAGCTTTGTGAATATTTACCCTGTAGGTTTCCTCAATTAAAATAGCTCCATGAATATTTGTTCTGTAGATTCCATGCAATTAAGTGAATAAGCAATACGTAACAGCTTGTGTTTTCCAAGAGCAGGACAGTGTCCAGGCAATAGTGTAGCAATGCTGCGAGGAGGCAAAAGGAACAAACGCCTGCCTTTGTTTCTGTGTCGTCCTGTTATTAACCCCTAGATCGGCAGGAGAGTACAATTCAAGTAACTCATTGCTAAGTCAGCCCTGAATCCATACTGCAATCTCAAAAGTTCCGTATCTTGCTCAACACCTATTTAACAAAGTTTTATGGTGAATGTGCACTTGTAATCAGGTGTTCATACGTAAACAGAGACTCTAACTGAACCATCAGGGTGGAATCAGAGAGAACTCACAGCAGAATCACTCAAGAACAAAACCTACTGCTGTCAACAAAAAAGATTAATCTCTAATGTTTTCCTGACAGTTTTAGATAAGAACAAAATGACTGAGCCTGAGTCTGTCCAGGAAAGGATGAAGGGGTTTTGTAGCATCCACTTGAAGACCATTCTTTAATAAAACCAAGTGGGGGGCAAGGTAGCTCAAGCTGGATGTCTTAGGAATGTCTTAAGGATGTCTTAAAGGATGCCTAAGAAAATCAAAGACCAGGTTTTAGGTAGTTGGGCTCCCATCACAGCAAGCAGGTGAGAAACTCTGGGTGCCCATAACTGTGACCCTATCAGGCAGGTTTTTAGGAGAAACCAGCACCCAGAGTGAAGAAAAGATCCATGTATAAGCAAGGACTATGTGGGGTGTGAATGCTTGACAACGGGACCCTACTTTGAGTTGTCCAGAGGAGATTCAAATGTACATCTCCAAACCAAGGAAGGAGTAAGTGAGATGGATGTATGAAATTACTCCTGTGAAACAGAAGGGAGGTTTTAGGTAAAAATATAAAAGCCTGGTGTAGCTATTGTTTCTGATTGCATAAAACAAAGTGCATTTGGGAGAAGTTTTCCTTGTCTGAATGGTTCCAGACCGAGTTTCAAAGCATAGTATCTTGTCTGGTACCTTGCCAGCTCTCATCAGGTTAGGTCATGAGGTGATTATACCATTAGTCTCCTGTCTGTTCTCAATCTCTGTCAAAAAGCATTTTTTTTTCTCACAGTTTCAAATAGAAATACTTGGCTAAGATGAAAACCTGTGGGCTGCTTTGGGGTCCTTCCCCAGTTGTATGTGCTCCACTCAAGACCATGGATTAGAACTAAACAAGGTGATCCATGTCATATTTCAGGATTTTTTTGTTTTGCCTTGTCTGAAAATGTGTCCCTTCAGGAGAGCAAGTTGTGTCTGCATCCTCAGAAACATTCACCCCTTTGGTCACAGCTGGATTTCTAGATGCGCTCAGCTCCCACTTAGGCAACTGAAATCCTGTCTTTGGAAGATCTTCACACAAACAGCATTGGAATATCTGCCAAGGAGGTCTGGCAGCAGAGGTGGCTGCCTCAAGCCCTGCAGAAAGTCCATCTTCTTTTCTGCAAGTCTGTCTTGTCTGAAAAACTCTCCAAAAGCCCTTTGGATAACCTGGCCCTAACACTGCTTCATATGAGATGGTCCCAAGACCCACTGAGTCAGAGCAAAACCTGGCGCAGCTCTCTGCTGGTCCCTGCTTCCCATCACAAGGTCAGAGTAAATGTTGGGATCAGGGATTGGGTTGAAAATGGGAAGAAACTGGGACGTTTAACAAATGTCTTGTTCGCAGATGAGATGTTTTTACTCTCAGACATCATTTGCAAGGACAGGATCATAATGGCAGATGCTCCCCTGAATGTTTTACATTATTGCTCCTATTCCAGAAAGGCTATTCAGGCATTTTATCCTTTCCAGTTGGTTTCCATCTCTCCACTCTTGAAAATTACTGTTATTAATAATGCACCCACTGCTAAGCTCCCTTGCAAGCAGGACTCCAGCTCCAACACTGCAGAGAAGGAGGGGTTACTGGACTTCTTTGCAGGGAAAAGAAAGCGCTACCCCACCCTGAAGGGATCATTCAACTTTGGAGAGAGGAGCTGACAGCTGGATTGTATTAGGATGGAGGCCTTTAAAAGGCAGTCTTGTGGTAGGGGTGAGATCTTTGGTCCAGAAAAGCAGCATGTTCTGCTCAGTCCCTGGGCTGGAAGGTCAGGCTTGTATGGCCTCCACCCAATTGGCACAAGAGTGGAGAGGCTCTGTTTTGATTTTCCTCTGACTGGTGATGGGAGCTGGGCTGGTGCAGTGAGACAAGAGTTGGCCACTGCTGTGCCTTGGACTGGACACGGACTGGGCACTCCTACAGCATAGGTGATGAGTGATGGTATTAAAGACAAGGTGAAGGAGACAAACACCACTGAAATTTAGGGAAAATGAACTGTGTCTACAGCTCTGAATGCTGCCCCTCTACAGGCAGATAAGTAGGATGTTAGTGCACAAAAATCTCTGTTATTTAAGGGCAGGGTAGGGAAAGAAAAGAGGCAGAATAAGGTAGAGCTGTGAGGCTTCAGGCATGCATTTTATCCTGGAAAATTCTGTTGTTTTCTGCAAGACGTCTGATGGGAGAGAAATCTCAGGTTGCTGCAGTCTTCCCGCTTTACAGTGCTGGCCTCATGTGCCAGAGGAAGACAAGTGATGATCTTGTCCTCTTTTAAACCTATCCGTGCTATAGGTAAAAGGGACTTTGTGTATGGCCTTTAAGATCTGGCCTCCATCACTGCAGTTTTGGCACAACAAGGAGAACAACTCCGCTTTCACCTCCCTCTAACTGAACCTTCTTGTAGCAAAAAACTCTTTTCTGTTATTTACCTTACAGCTGCCATGCACCGCCAAGGCATAACTGGAGCTGCATCCTCTCCAGGCACATGGTGGTGTGGCTGTGGGGTGTGACGGATACTCACTCATTGTTCCTCTGCACCCCAGTCCCTGTTCAGTCCCTGCCAAGAAGTATTCTTGTTTTAAACCTTGTCTGGCTTCGGAGCAACCTCATGTTACAAAACAATCCATGTGTCAGAAGCTGTCTTCCTCTTTCCAGAGATGTGGCATTTCTCCCTGGATGCTGTACAGACCAGGAAGGGCTATATCCAATCTTATACCAATGTATTTACTCCTCAGGAGTACAATGCTGCCTATGTTGCAGTCTAGATCAAAAACGCCTTAAGTATAAGCCTGTTGCGATTTAATACCAGCCAGCAACTAAGCACCAGAGTGCCACTTGCTCACTCCCGCTTGGTGGGGTAAGGGAGAGAATCAAAAGTGTAGAAGTGATAAAACTCATGGGTTGGGATAAAGACAGTTTAATAAATAACATAAAAGCTATGAATGCAAGCAAAGCAAAATAAGGATTTCACTCACCCCTTGCCATTGGCAGGCAGGTGTTCAGCTGTCTCCAGGAAAGCAGAGCTCCATCATGCGTAATGGTTACTCAAGAAGATAAACACCAGCACTCTGAATGTCCCCACTTCCTTCTTCTTCCCCCAGCTTTTTATTGCTGAGCATGACATCCTATGGTGTGGAATGTCCCTTTAGTCAGTTGGGGTCAGCTGTCATACCTATGTCCTCTCCCAACTTCTTGTGCACCCCCAGCCTACTACTCTCCGGTAGGGTGGGAAGCAGAAAAGGCCTTGACTCTGTGTAAGCACTGGTCAGCTGTAACAAAAACATCCCTGTATTATCAACATTGTTTTCAGCACAAATCCAAAACATAGCCTCATACTAGCTACTATGAAGAAAATTAACTCTAACCCAGCCAAAAGCAGCACAATGCCCTATTCTTCTTTTAAATTGGAAGAACCTCAGTTACTGAGTCCTTACTTCTATGTGTATTCCTGTTCTTCAGCATTTGACAGAACATTTTAGCATCAAATGGTCCTTGCTTATTCTCCTTATCAGAAGAAAAAGTATGTGAGTTAATATGCAAAATTCATAGGATATTAGAATCATAGAATAATTTGGGCTGGAAGGGACCTTAAAGATCATCTAGTTCCAACCCCCCTGCCATGGGCAGGGACACCTCCCACTAGATCAGGCTGCCCGTGAATATTAATTATTATTACTCAAATAATAATAATTTGACACTTTCTTAGCAGGTCGAGGAGCCTCAGAAAAAGTCCCTATCAATGTTTGAAATTGAAACTTAGAGACCCAGTGAAAAACATTTATCTGCTTAAACTAGTAACTAAACAGAGTCAAGGGCACAAATCTGGTCACTGACTGATAATTTGTTATTAGTCACCATTGCTCACCAAAATAACACTCACCTAAGTCTGGACAGAGATTGGGGGATTTAAGAAAGATGTTTCCCAATACAGAATGTAGATGTGGTCATCCAGTTTTGAGTAATTGAGCTTAGTTTTACAGGCCAGTTGCGCATCAGGCCAATAAATGGCCATTAAATTAAAGTTATTTCTTTGGTTAATTAACATTAACATTAACATTAACATTAACATTAACATTAACATTAACATTAACATTAACATTAATTAATTAACATTAAACTGGAGCTCGTGTTTGAGGATGGCCATGTTTAAAATGGAGAATTGTCATCCTATCACAGGGCATGCTGTCACATGCTCAGGCACCTTCCAACCATGGGTCCCAGCTAAATAATTAAAAAAACCTCATCCAAGACACTTATAAATGGCTCCTTTGACTGTCACATGCAGAACACACACAAATGCTGGGTGAAGTACTATTCTATCCCTTCTGTGGGTGCGATGGCTTTCATAGCTCATTCATAGCACACAGCATCTTGAAACTTACTGATAAAGCCATAATACCACACCCCACAGTATACATAACGATGTCATCTTAATAAATGTTTGCTGAGTGCCACAACTTGGCACAGCACTTTAGAGATTTTTTAAATAAAGGAGCATGCAGAGTTTACACTTGGGTCCTGATTCTGCATATGTTTAATATTATCCTGACTCATCCACCGAGGGTATTCTTTTGTGGAGGCAATGGAAGAAGAAGAAAGAGTGAGGAGACACATGCATAAAAATGAATGATAAGTGATGCTGCAGAACGCAGCATGGGTGGGCCAGGAGCATTAGTAACAGAATATGCTTTTTTTTTTTAAAATCTATGTATTGGTTAAAATCCAGTTGAGCTCCTCAGCACCTGAATCATATCCTTAGCTCAAAGGCAGTGTTATGGTTTATATAACGTGAGTTTGGTGAGGTCTGCAATAGAATCAGGACTTTTGCAACGGGTTGCAGGACTTGCTTCCTTCTGAGTTACATTTGTGACCAGGGACAGATGTAGCTCCAGTCTGGATGAAGGGAGTCTTACCTGTGCTGCTTACTCTTGCTTTGAAGACTGATGTCTCATCACTGTATGTGTTCCTAGTAAATCCTGCAGGGACTTGCTGACAGATTTGGGGGGTGTGTGTATCTCAAGTGCTGGAGGTTGACACACCTGCTGCGATAAATGACAACAAAGACATATTTTCCATCCCAGTACCTTTCTGACATGCTAAACACATCTTTATACTGTCCCAAAGATATCTCTAAAGATTCATAAGAAGATGATTTTCCAAACATTACTTTAAGTCTAATATATTAGGTCAACTAGGAAATGAAATTCAGAAAAAATCATCCCACTGCCTCCATTTCTAATAATGGTGATAGGATGTAATGGCTTTAAACTGAAAGACAGCAGATTTAGATTAGATATAAGGAAAAAATTCTACACTATAAGGGTGATGAGACACGGGGACAGGTTGCCCAGAGATGTTGTGGATACTCCGTCTCTGAAAGTGTTGAAGACCAGGCTGATTGGGGCTTTGAGCAATATAATCTAGTGCAAGGTGTCCCTGCCGTAGCAGTGGGGTTGGCACTAGATGATTGTAGAAGCATAGAATCAATAGAATGAGTTGGAAGGGACCTTAAAGAACGTCTAATTCCAACCCCCTTGCCATGGGCAGGGACGCCTCCCACTAGGTCAGGCTGCCCAAGGCCCCATCCAGCCTGGCCTTGAACACCTCCAGGGACAAGGCATCTACAACTTCCCTGGGCAACTTGTTCCAGTGCCTCACTCGAAGGCACTGGAATTGTGAAGAATTTCCTCCTTATGTCTAGTCTAAACCTGCCCCTCTCCAATTTATAGCCATTCCCTCTAGTCCTATCATTACATGCCTTTGTAAAAAGTCCCTCCCCAGTTTTCTTGTAGCCCCTTTCAGGTATTGGAAGGTTTCCTTAGTGACAACATGTCACTAAGGTCTCCTCAGACTCTTCTCTTCTCCAGGTTGAACAAGCCCAGCTCTCAGCCTGTCCTTGTATGGGAGGTGCTCCAGCCCTCTGATCATCTTTGTAGCCCTCCTCTGGACCTGTTCCAACAGTTCCATATCTTTCTTATGTTGAGGATTCCAGAACTGGACACAGTATTCCAGATGAGGTCTCACAAGAGAGGAATAGAGGGGCAGATAACCTCCCTCGCCCTGCTGGCCACGCTTCTTTTGATGCAGCCCAGGATATGGTTGGCCGCCTGGGCTGCAAGCACACATTGCCGGCTCACGTCAAGCTTCTCATCCACCAGCACCCTCAAGTCCTTCTCTGCAGGACTGCTCACAATCACGTCATCCCCCATCCTGTATTGAAGCCATGGATTGCCCTGACCCAGGTGTAGGACCTTGCACTTGGCCTTGTTGAACCTCATGAGATTCACACATGATATTCTTTGAGGTCTCTTCCAACTCAAACCATTCTATATTTCTATTATATCTTACATGAAGACTGTGCCTTTGCAGGTGACAATGCTCAACAAACACTTGCTTCCCATGGAGTTTAAAAGCTTCTGGAAAGTCCCAGCTCAGGTCTGTTTACTGTCACAGCGGTGTGGCCAGTTCTTTTGTATGAAAACCCCGTGGAAAATGGTGAAGCTGATTGTCTTCTGCTGATGAAAGTCGTAATAGCTTTAACCCACAGCAGCAGTAGGAAAGCTAAAGATTGCTGAACTTTTAGATTTAGTCCCTTGGTTCAGAACTCAGATCCCATGAAATAAAACTCCATATGTACACTGAGACGCTTCCCAAATGCCCCCAAAGCATCCATGCTTTGCTACCATACCCACCCCCCCCATGTGTGCATGAGAAACCAGAGACAAAGAGTTGCAACATTTCATCAGTGGAAGTCCCTGATCCAGTAAAGCACTTAGAGCACAACATGTCACATAGAGATTAATAGTATTTCAACATGTGCTGAAATATTTAGGCATATCAGGGCCTAGGGACTTGTCTACACACAAAATTGTCTCAGATTAAAGGTTTGGGGTGATTTTAAAGTTCCTAAAGCTTTTCCTTAGTAGCTCCCTATATGCATGTGGTCAGTCCAGAGCATATTTATCCTATGTCCTTCCTGTATATATGCTTTTTCACTACCCTTCTAGTTTCTTAGTCTTTATCCCACCTTTTCACTACTGTTCCCCATGTCCTTCTGTCCTGAGGAACATCATGGACAGGCAGCTCTCGTGAATGCTGCAAGGAGTAGACACTTTTGCTCCCAGTGTCATTTTTTTTTTTTAATGTTTCTCCAGCATGTTGCCCTGTTTAAGAAACCTTAACAAACTGTTAGGGCACAAGACAACCATGCAGACTGGGACCATCTTCCTCCTGCACACCATCATTTTTGCCCATTCAGCTTTCATCATCAACATTTAAACTGTGAAGTTCCGGTGGTAGGACTGTCCCTGCTGTGTTGTGTTTGCACAGCTCCGAGCACAGCAGATGCCTCCTGCAAACTCATGAGTATTATAACTATGACTACTTACTACGTCTGCTCTTACTGATTAATAAGCAACAGCATTTTCCCAACAGCCCTTTAAAAATTAAGGTAATTTGGAAAAAAGCTTTTCATACAGAAATCAGGGCATTTGCACAGCAAGCTGGACTGCAATTGATATCCCAGGCAATTTCCCCATGTAAATAAGTGCTCCTTGGAGAACCCTGACAGAACCTCCTCTTCATAGATACGTGTTTCTGGGGGGCAGTTGGACTGGGGTGGGGGAATGGGGGGACTGGGGAAATGGGAGTCTCAGGCAGTTTGAGCGCTTATGGGCAACTGTCACATGAAGAAAAATAGACATACTGTGCAAAGCTGCTGGCAAACCTGGGTGTTAAACAATATAGTGGCTCTGGGAATTTGGGAGTGTGTATGCAGGGTTCTTTTGCAGTTCACATAGGAAAGCCCATTAGCGACCCGTGTATACGAATGCAACCTTTCCGGCACAGGGACACGTACATAAAAATATTATCCTATGTATATAGCTGTTCCAAAAATAGACCTCTAGGAAATTTATTCTGAGACTCCTGGTCCTGAGACTAAAGCATTTATTCTTTCCTTTTACCTGAAACCCATGATTAAACTGAGTGATCGAATTCAGACAAGTACATTTCAACGAGCACTCATTTCTTCAGAGTCCATAGTTGACACAGGCGGTTTAAATTCAGATTCATGAGGCTTGAGGTTGAGAGGCCAGTTGTGCTTTTCTTGTTAAGTGTTTTTTTTTTTAACTCTTCTTTCCCTTCCCCTTCCTTTTTCCCTTCCTTTTCCCTTTTCCCTTTCCCTTTCCCTTTCCTTTTTTCCTTTCCCTTTCCCTTTCCCTTTCCCTTTTTCCTTTTCCCTCTCCCTCCCCTTCTCCCTCTCCTTCTTTTTTCCTTCTTCTATTTCTCCTTCTTCTTTCTACTTTTTCCTTCTGCTTCTTAATTTTTCCTTCTCCTTTCTTTTTTTCTCCTCCTCCTTCTCCTTCTTCTCCTTCTCCTCCTTCCCCTTCCCCTTCCCATTTTTTCCTTTTTTTCATCTTTTCCTTTCCCCTTCCCTTTTTTCTTTTTCTTTTTCTTTTTCTTTTTCTTTTTCTTTTTCTTTTTCTTTTTCTTTTCTCTTCTCTTCTCTTTTTCTCTTTTCCTTTTCTCTTTTCTTTTTCTCTTTTCTTTTCCTTTTCCTTTTCCTTTTCCTTTTCCTTTTTCTTTTTCCTTTTATTTTTATTTTTATTTCTTTTCCTTTTTTCTCTTCTCTTCTCTTCTCTTCTCTTCTCTTCTCTTCTCTTCTCTTCTCTTCTCTTCTCTTCTCTTCTCTTCTCTTTTTCTCTTTTCCTTTTCTCTTTTCTTTTTCTCTTTTCTTTTTCCTTTTTCTCTTTTCCTTTTCCTTTTTCTTTTTCCTTTTCTTAGCAGACACCCATGAAGCCCGCATCCCCAATACCGACGTGAAAGCAAACCCCAGATCTCAGCGCCTGAACTTCCCACCGATTAAGGGCAGATCAGAGAGAAAGCGGCCGTGGAACCCTCGGGCTGGCAGCAGCAGGACTCGGCGAGGCAAGCCCCGGGGCTGCGGGGCAGTGATTTCTTCGCCCGGCAGGAGATGGAAATCCACCTGACAGCGCTGTGCATGAACAGTATCTTTGTCCTTCACCCGCGCCGCCGGTCCCGCTGCCCGGAGAGCGCTAATCTCCCTCCGGGGAGGCAGCGTTTAAAAGTTTCCGGTGAAAGCACGAGCCGGCTATTTTCGTCGCTAATCATTAACCGCTCGTTAGAACGTCGCCGTTCGCGACGGCAGCGCCGAGCCCGGCGGGTCCCCGCGGAGCTGGACCGTTCCCGGCTCCCGAGGGATGCCCCGGGGAGGGAGGCGGGGGATCCGCGGGCGAGGAGCGCTGCTGGCGGGGCCCTTTGTTATGCTAATCCGGGCTGACATCACGCCGCATATCAAAGCCGAGGGGCCCGCATATAAGGCGGCTCCGCGGGCCGCCCCGGCAGAGCAGCCCGGGCCCCGCCGCGCCCGCGCAGCCCCGCGGAGGTAAGCGGGGATGCGGGAGACCCGGGGAGAGGGGAGGCTGCGAGGGGGAGGGGATGCAGGGGAGAAGGGAGACCCGCGGGATGCAGGGAGAGGGGAGACCCGCGGGATGCAGGGAGAGGGGAGACACGGGGGATGCAGGGAGAGGGGAGACACGGGGGATGCAGGGAGAGGGGAGACACGGGGGATGCAGGGGAGAGGGGAGACCCGCGGGATGCAATGAGAGAACAGACCCGGAGGATGCAGGGAGAGAGGAGACCCGGGGATGCAGGGAGAGAAGAGGCTTGGAGGCTGCAAGGGAGAGGGGAAACCCAGAGGAATACAGGGAGAGAGGAAAGGCTTGAAGGCTGCAGGGAAGAGATGAGACCTGTGGGGATGCAAGGAGAGAAGAGGCTTGAAGGCTGCAGGGAAGAGAGGAGACCCGGGGAGATGCAGTGCGAGAGGAGACCTGGAGGATGCAAGGGGAGAAGAAGCTTGGAGGCTGCAAGAGAGAGAGGATCCAAGGAAGTACAGGGGGAGAGGAGACTCAGAAGCTGAAGGAGAGAGGATGCAGGAAGACCTCAGACCCGGTAAAGTGCAGGAGAGAGTAGAGTTGGAAGCTGCAATGGGGAAGGGAGATTCAAGGGCTGCAAGGGAGAAAGAGAGCCAGAGGGTGTGGAGATCTGAGACCCAGAAACTGCAAGGAAGAAGGGAAGCCCAAGAGTTACACGGGAGACTGGACACCCTAGCGCTGAAGTGAGAGGGGAATCCCTGGGGCTAAAAGGAAGAGGGGAGATGGAGAGAGCTATAGGGACATGTAAGATCTGGGGGCTGAAAGGGAGAGGGGAAACCGGGTGGCTGCAGGGTAGCAGGTACACCCACGGGCTGCAATGGAGAAAAGAGATGCAGATGTCTGCAGGGGAGACCTAGAAACTGCAAGCACCACCACCCGCTATTCCCTGTCCCTGCTCCCCATCCTCACTGCAGGTCCTTTAGGGATGCACTACCTCTAAACCAGGCAGCTGTGCTCCTAGCTAGAGCTGCAGGCTGGTGGCAGGGTCAGGTGGATGTCTTTCCTTCTTGAGTGAAAAACTGGAAAAACGTGAGATGGACACTCACACGTTTATATATAAGTTCTCATTGCCTGTTCCCGTCCCTGGGAATGGACTCTTGGAGGTGTTGGATTGGGAGCATTTTTCTGCGTGTAAGACTGAGGCAGTATGCAAAAAGCCTCGGGGTGAAAAGAAAAGGGAGCTTTGAGTTAAAAACAGCTCCTTTTTTTTTTAGGAGTCCTCAGACCACTTGCTGCTGGTTTGATCAGTGACCCAGAGCTCTCCAGAGCTGTAAACATCACGTCTGCCCCCAAGAGTGTCCCTCCTTTCCTTCCCTCCTCTCCCCTTCCAAATTCCTTTTGCAAATGTAACCTATACTGGACTGAGTGGAAAAAAGCATTATTACCTTTGCAAGTAACAGGGGTGTGATTGCAGCCCAAACTTATGGCTCCTGGGTTGAGGATGGTAGTGGTGAGGGGGTCAGATAATTTCTATTCCTCCCTGGGGAGGAGAACAACCCAAACTGTGATTTTTTTTTTCAAGGCAGGGAGCAAAGCAGAGGATGATTTTGGCTGGTCAGGGTTAGAACAAGGGGTTTAGAACATCTGAGACATTTTACACCCAACTCTGTGCTGTTCAGTGCTTCACGGGAGGGAGATAAGGAGCCTGAAATATCTAAATGGACACTAAAAGGCATGGGCAGGATTAAGGGTTGAAGGTTTCCAGTGTGCTTGCGGAGAGGAGGGGAGAAAAGAGCTTCCAAAGATGAAAAGATAAAAAAATACCCTGAAACATAGCTTGTGTGACCACTGCCTTCAAGGGATGCATCAAACCCAAATCCAAGCAGGCATTAAAGAAAAACAACCCATGGTGATGGAATCCTGCCTCCCTTGCAGTCAGTTGGAGTTTTGTCTCAAACTTCAAGGGAGCCAGGAACTTGCCCCTAGAGGTTATTAAAATCCTTTGTAATAACAGCATTTCTCTAGTAACCCTTTACACAAGGCACTGGGGTTGGGATAGTGAAAAAGCAGCCTGAATGGAAAAATACGTTGGAGATTCTAGAAAATACACCCTGAAATACTCCTTCCCCCTCAACCCTCATATAGGGGTATTGAGGCAGAAAGCTGCAGCTGGTACATGTTCAGAGCTAGAGATCGGGTGGAATATACTTTTCCCAGGGTAAGGAGTTCCCCGAAGTGATGCTTATTGCTCTATCCGTTCCTGGTCCCATCCCTCACTGCTTCAAGGGGGCATCGTGAGGGGATGCATGGTCACGGCTTTGGGATACCAGCATGCTCTGTGATGGGCTGTGAAATTCCAGAAACACAGTCTCCTTCACAGGAGCGCAATGTGGTGGGCAGGTTTTTCTGTTTATTTTATTATTGGCTTTCTCATGGGGTGGGAAACCACCGCAAAGACCACAAAGAGCAGCCTGGAGCGGTGTCTGATGTGAATAACTGAAGGGAAGCCCATTTACTGCTATTAATACCACTGCTAAAATAAGCAAGCCATGCCCCAGGGACAGTGGGATCTCTCTAAGAATTTAAGTCCTGCACCTGATTTGTTTATTTGTTTGGACTGAAGGAAGAGAAAAACAACAGCAACAAAAAAGGAGGGGGAGGAGGGGAAACCTTGAGAGGTTTTGTCTCCTCCTGGCTGCTCCCTGGAGACAGAAATTTGATTTTATGTTTACAAAGTTGCAGACCTTTCTGCAAGCTCCAGGTGCCCCAGGACTTGGAAGAAGTGAGAGGCAGAGTTAATGAGGTGAGAAGGAAAGCAGAAGGGAATGAGCAAAATGCATTTGTTGTAACAGATCAGACCGAAACATCTGCAGGGCATGGGCACCTGCGTTAAGTCGGGAAATGCAGTTTTTATAATTTGTCTTCTTCACAGAATAACAGGATGAAAAAAAAAAAAAAAAAGAAATCTGGAGAGAAGGAGGGGAAAGATGAATAGCTGAAGATTTAGGCTTGTCTAAAGATTTATCTTTTTTCTTTTTCCCTCCTTCCCAAGCAGTTATACAAACCTTTTGGAGGGGGGTGGGAAGTGAAGCAGCGAATGAAGTCTTGCCATGTGCAGGGTTAAATGGAAACACACAATCAGACCATAACTCAGGGTGTAATTCAAGCCATACGTTTTGTCTGTCTGTTGACTCTGAAGGTTGTATCAGGGCTTGGCGAGGGAGGGGACTGAGAGGGGATAATCCAAACTTTTTCGTGATTCATAAACCACTCCTTTGCAATTTGGATAACAGATCTCTCTCGTGTGATGACTCACTAAACTTCTGAATTAACCATAGCTTGTGTTTTTTCTTTCTCTCCTTTCAGGTTGTTCATCTCCAAGGAGGAACAACACCCAAACTAAAGGGAAATACATTGTGCAGAAAATTAGGAAAACTCCTTTTTTTTTCCTCCTTCAGAGAAGCTGATTTTCTTCAGGGACGGTGGAGAAAATGAAGCCGAGTCCGCAATTTTTCTTAGCTGGTTTTCTGTCTTTGATTCTGCAAACAGGGAGTTGCTATGGGATAAAATGGATGTAAGTACCTGGCTATCTCTCTGCATTTTTAAAGTCTTTGTAGGCATTGCTCGTCTCTTACCCATTTTTGCAACTGCTATTTGAAGCACACTGTAAAGCCATTTAAAGAACAGCAAGCACTGCATTTTTCCGGGCATTCATTGATTTCAAGTGTGCGTACTAGGGGCTTGGGCTAACAGTATGTCTCCATCTTCTTTCCAAAATATGTATGATTTAAGCTTGCTGCTTCATCTTATCATTGATACCAAAGGAAAGGTACACACTTGAACGCTCACATGAGCCACTTAACGAAGTTTCTAGCACTGGCTCCTGCTATGCTCGGAAACTCTTCCACCGGGACTGCTGATCCTGTTGAGTGGGAGCTGAGAGCAGTAGGGACAGCAGCTAAGATAATGCCGCCTATCTCTAACCACAGGGGATGCTTGACAGATAACATGTTTTTTTTGTGGACCTTTTAACCTTTGGATTTTGTGATGGGTGTTAAAAGTGAGGCAGGAGGGGGGGAGGAGGGTGAAGAAATAGCAGGGAGCATGATCAAGTCTGGATCCAGTTTCCTCAGAGGTAATGTCACTGCAAACAAAGTGAAAACATCAGTATCTCGTTTCTTTGCTTAAGCAAGCAATCAATTAGTTGCTTACTGCAAAATAAACAAACAAGCCCCTCCAACACCCATCTGGTTTCATGTCCTTACTGAGTGATCTGTCTTTTCTACTCAGATTTGAAGCTGTGCACAAAACAAATAAGGGGATGTGGGTTGACCTCAAATGAGCATCTTCTATAAAGGAAAAGGCACAATAAAATGTAGTGCCAGAAAGAGTCTCTTATGTAGGGTATAGTGCATTGAGGTGAGGCTCTTGGGGTTAAGTGGGAAAATTGAGACAAGAAGTTCCTGGTTTGTTTCTCATTCTGTACTATGTCTAATTTCTATTTCACTCATCCAATTGTTGTCATTTGAGGCTCTCCTCACACTGCCTTTTATAAAGGCTTTCTTAAATTTGGGCATCTTCAAGTCAGAAGTCTTGTTTGAGCCAGTGTTTTCAATGAAAACTGCATGCAGTCATGGGAAAGAGGATCTTCCAGATGGTAATTCACCCTCTCCAAAGAGAAATGTTCAACACAAATGTTAAGAGGTACCCTCTGGAGATGCCATGGACTGCAGGGAGTTGGTTGAGACCACACAACAACCTTTTCTATGCATAAAGGGAAGCAGGGGGTGAATCCCTCCATAAGGTGTTTAAATGGGAGGAATACTCACCTACCTTAGGGCATCTTTCATTTGCTGTCTCCATGCTTCATGGGCCACCTTGGAAGAGAAAAAGAGTCAGAATCCGATTTGCTCTTCACTACCTTGGCTTTATACCTTGTAGCAGTCACAACAGCTAAATTACACAGCCCATGTGTTTTTTTCTGCTGTCTTCCTCAAGTATTTAGACACTCATCTTTACGTATACCCAGCACATTGCACAGAGCAGGCAACTCCTCTCTACAGGACACTTAGCAACATGTGTAAGGGCTGGCAGAGCCTGACTAATTTGAAACTTTTATTTGTACTCAGCACAGAAATATTGGTGTTCAGTGGCACCCTGCTTCAGCAGGGCATTTATTTACAGACCCATAATTAAGTGGAGGGGCTCGCTTATATGGTTGACATTAGGGTCCTGCTTAAGCGATGTGCTAAATCCCAAGTGAAGAACCTGGGATCCTACAAAGTGAAGGGGCAAGATGAACTTCAGAGAGAACCTGATAGCATGGTGAAAAGTTGTAGACATGAAAAAAGGCTGGAAGGCAGGGCAAGGTCCCTAATAGCTTTGTTGGCAAAAGCAGTCTTTTGGCTGGTAAGTGGTTAAGCTTCGAGGGTTGCTTTTGGGGAGAAGCAGTTGGAGGAAAGAGCTGCAGTTGCCACTCCTCTTCCCAGCAGACATATCCCTCCTATCAAAAAGCCCGTGGGGAAGATGAAAGGTGGGATTAAAGTGGCATTTGAAGCATGAACTGCATCCAGATGCACCACTGGGGCTCCCCTCACACCTGTTTAAAACCTGGCAGAGACCTGCATTCCCTGTCCCAGGGCACTTCATGCAACTGAGTTGCTGCCAGATAGGATTTCTACAAAGTTAAGCATTTCATTTGTTGTTTGGAGTTTTCTGTGTTTATATTTTTAATTTGTAGTTTGTCCTCCCTTCTCCACCCTTGTTTTTTTATGGGAACAGAGGACATTTTCTGCCTCCTCATAACTCTCTTTCTCTTGCTGCAGTACTACTGCCATCCTTGGAGCTAGGGCACCATCCTTGAAAATTGTATAGATAAAGTCTTGGTGAACAGAGATCAATGCTACTGAATACCGAGTATTACCACGAAGCTGCAATCCCAGCCCTGGACTCATGTGCTGGGTGCTGTACAACCAAACCCTGCCCCTTCCCGTCTCATGTTTGTGGGTGAAGAGGAGGAAAAAAAGACGGGACGAAGGGGGAGGAAAGTGCTATGAGATGTTTTCAGTCCTGGGTTTGTCTCAGCAGTCTGCCCGCTGTTGTTGTAGGCACGGTGCCAGAGGCAAGCTTCAAAGAGGATTTGGGAGGGGAGAGAGAAGATAAGGAGGTGGGTTTTGCCAGCCTGGGGAAGAGGGAGAAACTGATAGGAAAGGTGATAGGAAATTCAATTTTGATTCAGTGCGTGATGTGATTACAGGAGAGAGGGAGAAGAAAACGACAGTTTTCAGCCATTACAGGACTTCCCTGTAACACAAATATACCCTCTAAACCAGTAAAAATGTAGAGAAAGTAGAAAGGAGCTATTTGTTTTATTTTCTTTGGCTTATTTTTGAGTTCTGTAGTCCAGATCCCCAGCTGTTGTAAATCTGCACCGTGCCCTTCGCTGCCACAGAGGTGTGCACCACCAAGCATCCAGTGTGGTGCGTGGATGGTCAGCATCTCATAAAGCTGCTCTTACTTCTGGGGAAACTTATTTTGAGCTCTTGCATCTGAGCTGAAGGGAGTTGCTTGGGTGTAAAGTCGGGGTGCAGACAGATCTTTGCAGTATGAGGGCTGCTGTGGAGAGGCACTCTTTCTGTTCAATGCATGTGAGCCCACAAGTCTTATTTTTGCATCCTGCTTTTTGCAAACGCTATCCAGTCCTTAGAGCAGGGAGTTTGGAATTCTTGGTGCTTGTTTTGCATCTCAGTAGCCAGGGGAAGGGAGGCAGCCATTGGTTTCAATGGGACATGTCTAAAGGCCAGTGTGTGTAGGTACTCTAATGTTTTACCTGTCTCCTTTTGCACCACGTTCAGCTTTCTCTGGGGCACTTGGGTCTGGCCAAGCAGGTTGCTGAAGCAACTTGTTTGGGTAGAGCTGGAAAACAGATTAGCAGTAGAGGGAGCTGTGGCCAGATGTGCACACCACAAAGGTCAGCAGATGTTGAGATGTCTGGGCACAGAGCAGCTCTTGAGGAACTTCTGCTTCTCTCTGGATTGGCAACTCCTGTGCCCAGGAACCAAGACTCAGGTTGGACTCTCCC
The DNA here is from genome assembly GCF_017976375.1 of Cuculus canorus. Classification (NCBI taxonomy): domain Eukaryota; kingdom Metazoa; phylum Chordata; class Aves; order Cuculiformes; family Cuculidae; genus Cuculus; species Cuculus canorus. Next base: position 16,669,877 of record NC_071401.1, on the reverse strand, counting down.
TCTGGGTACAGTATCACCCTCAACCCAAGAGTGGTTGTAAAGAAGCCAGATGCAACTGGTGGGTTTTTTGTATGGCTTGGAGGATTGGTCCATGGCAGCAAGTGGTGCCATTAGGAATCCCATTAGTTTTAGGTGGAGCTTGGTCACTTTGGGAAGTCCCTGCCTGTCCCTGGAGCCATCTCTAGCTGAGCAGTATTCCCAGCTACAAGATCAGCATTGCTGCACAGTTTCCATGGTTAAATCATAGCCCTTCAGGAGGAGTAAAACATGGCTTAACCATGCATTTTGGTGAATCCAGGATATACCCCATCTCACTGACCTCGAGTGGCACTGCAGCTTTGCTGCAGCCAGCAGAAAGCAGGGAAGAAAATGGAAAAATTTTGTGCTTCCTGGCAGCTCTTGCTTCTCTCGTTCGACCGGGTGGGGGGAGCTGAGACACTGAAGCATGGGCGCCTGTGAGGAGACCGTCTGCCTGGAAAGGGGGCTGCTAGATGAGCTGCTGCGAAAGGACTGCAGGACGGGGATGGCAGGAGGGGGGCAGGCTAGGGGAGAGGAAAAAGGGGGGACAATGACTTTGAAGTTTGCTCTTCGCTCCATAGGCAGCTCAGGAAAACTTGACAAAGCTCCACGGCCTTCCTCGGCGCTCAGTGAGCCAATTCACTGCTGGCATCAACTTCAGTCAAGCTTGGGCTGGAAGTCAATGGCCTTGTGCCCACTACTGCCAGTACTGGATTTGGCACTGTATCTGAAAGCCGCTCTTATTTTAAGTTTTTACTTCAGGGTTGGGTTTTTCCCCCACTCCTCTCCCTTTTCCTCCTCTTTTTTTTTTTTTTTTTTTATTACTATATAAATCCCTCTTCTCTGTTTGGAAAGGCTTTGCAGAACCCCTGGAAGCATTTACCAAGGGATGTGGTGGCTTTCCCAGTGCTTGTGGTCCCCAGACTGCAACTGTTGAAGGGTAGGGGCATAGGCTGCCTCTGCTTAACAGGAGCTTAGACAAAGCATTTGTAATAGTCTTGTGAGCCTTTTCCAGTTGAAAACCTGAGAAAATGAGGCTCCTGCAGGTTAAAAACCTTCGATGAGATTGAATGCAAAAAAAAATCCTAATTGCTGCCTCTATCAAAGTTTACAGCACGCTTCACTCTCCAGAGAAGTGTCATTCTGTTTAAAGCATTTTGTTCCACTGAAATCCCTACAAGATAACAGGGTTTATAAGTAGGCATAGAAAAGAAACTGCCTTCACAGAAAGCAAAATGGACAATCGAGCAGAAGTTCATGATTTCACCAACAGCCCCTCTGTGAGACCTTCTTGGGTCACATCACACAAGAGAGGACGGGGACAAGCCCTCAAGAGAGAGCCCACATCAGGAAAAGAGATCTTTCCACCATATAAGGGTGTTTTAAAGGGTACCAGTGCTGCACTCTCAATTCAAGGAATTTTTCTCCTTTTGGCTTGACCGGGAGCAGTGTCCCAAGCACAGTGTACCTTGCAAACTAAACTGTATGGCTCTTTTTTGTGTCTGCTCAGATTTGAAGATACTTCTCCCAAGGTACTGCTCCTATGAATAGTCTTCTCATGGAGCCCAGATCTGCAGGAATGGGCCCACACCTCTCAAAGGACCTAACACTGTAGAGCATTCATGTTTTCAAATGAATTTATTAACTGCTTGGGATAATTAAAAGAGTAAACAAGTCATGATCCATCCATGCATCATATTTCCTCTGTAATTATGTTTATGGTTTTCTGTCAGTATCTATAAGTTCAGTTGAAAGCCCTGCTATGCTGCATGTAATGCAGGAGATGTTTGATTCTGGGTCTGTTTATTTAAAGGGTTTGGTCAAGCATTTATATTTTTAATTAAAAAACCCCAACCATTCCTCATATGTCCTCAGCTTTCTGGAGAATGAATGAAGGATGGAGGAGGAGAGTTAAGGGAGGAGAGCACAGTGTTACCAAGAGAAAATGGGGGAATGCACTATTTATGGTATGGCAGCAGGTAAAATCCTCACATGCTTCTTCTTGGATGGAGGGTGTGAGTCTAAAGAAAGAAGTTTATCTGGGATATGTTTCTGCCAGATGGAGGACTAAAGGTTGTTCTTCCCCACAGGCTGCTTTATTCAGACTGGCTGTTTCTTTTCCTAGTGCTGGTGGTCAACAAAGACTGTGTGGATATGGGGTAAAGACCCACCACCGAATCCCACCATGGGCAAGACTCTTCTGGGGGAAGGGGATTTCCTTTCCACTGCCCCAGGAATGGACTTGGCTCCCCAACAGTTCTCTTTGCAGGCAGTAGGCATTCCTCCACGGTGCTTCCAGAATTTGGGGAGTAGGGAGGAGTGGTGCCTTTCCATGGGGAGTGTATAAAGCAACTAGAGATGGAGGGGATATTTCTGAATGTACAACAGAGACTGAGCAAATCTGGGCTGCCAAGGCATGGACTAAATGGCCTAATAGCCTTCTTACATTGCCAATCTGTGATTTATAAATACATTTTTTGGTCTCAGCAAGTGACTCCAGTAACTGTGAGTTTTCTTTTCCATCTCCATTAACCTTTACTTTTTCCTCCTGACACTTGGACGTGTTCCCAACTATAGATTCTCACAAGCAAAGTTATGAAGTTCAGGTCTGGGAGATGTTCAGTAAACACCTTCCTGTGTCTTGCATTTTTATTCTTAGTGGGCTCCCTGGAGCTCAGCTTATTCAATCAGCCATTGCTGCTGTTTGCTGAGTTCTCCCCGGTGGGGTTGTGGCCCTTCCTCTCTTGACCGTCTAGCAGATATTTTTCCTCTTACATGGGGCATCTGTCATTCTTGTTGCATTGTAAATCTGCTTCTTTAATGGTGATTATTTCAGGCCATCTGTAATAACATGATCTTGTTGTAGCACATTCTTTTTCTTCACAATGGGGATGAATTTCAGTCTGAATTCAGCTCTCATCGCAACTTGTAGGTGGTTATTTCTGCTGTTCCCAACCTGCCTGTAATGGTGAGATGCAGGTACCTCAATGTAGGCTTCCAGGTCCTTAAAAGATGCCAAAGACCTCTCTCTGTAGGATTAGAAAATGTGTTACAGGACCTAGGAGATATATGCATCCTTCTGGATGGCCAGGTGAAATATCGAAAGGCGTCTAAGTGTCACTTGGCAACTCTGATTAGAAAACTGAGGTGTTGCTCCATTGTACGGCATCTCTCAGAGACCTGGAACATTCCTCAATTGCCTGAAGCTTGGGCAGTGAAGATCTCACTTCATCTGCCTCACCCTGCCCGCTAATTTTGCTGCTGGAACATAGAGTGCTGGAGTATTTACCAGTTTTAGTCTATCAGTGATGAGCTGCTTTGGCCTCTTGCCTGATTTACATTTCAAGCCGTTCCTAAGAGATGCTGATAGTCTTTCTGGGATAAATTTTTGCAGGTTTCTGGTGCCAGTTGCTAGCGCTTGGACTCCTCTCACCCAGCTCTGTGATTATATAGTCCAGATGTCTGTGTTCAAGCTTAGTACCTGAGTTCCTTCTATAGCCTGAGCAGAAAATGAGCACTTCCAAGGCATCGTCCTCAGAAAGTTTGAGGATAACAGTAAGCTGGGCAGAACTGTTGATCTGCTTGAGGGTAAGGAGGCTCTACAGAGGGATCTCGACCAGCTGGATCAATGGGCTGTGACCAACGGTATGAGGTTCAACAAGGCCAAGTGCCAGGTCCTGCACTTTGGCCACAACAACCCCATGCAGTGCTACAGGCTTGGGGAAGAGTGACTAGAAATCTGCCTGGCAGAGAAGGAGCTGGGGGTGTTGGTTGACAGCTGACTGAACATGAGCTAACAGTGTGCCCAGGGGCCAAAGAAGGCCAATGGCATCCTGGCCTTTAACAGAAATGATGTGGCCAGCAGGACCAAGGAAGTCATCCTTCACCTGTTCTCAGCATTGGTGAGGCTGCACCTCAAATACTGTGTTCAGTTTTGGGCCCTGCACTTCAAGAAAGACATTGAGGGGCTCGAGCACAAACAGAAAAGGGCAATGAAGCTGGTGAAAGGGCAGTACAACAAGTCTTGTGAGGAGTGTCTGAGGAAACTGGGGTCGTTTAGCCTGGAGAAAAGGAGGCTGAGAGGAGACCTTATTACCCTCTACAACTACCTGAAAGGAGGTTTTAGTGAGGTGGGTCTTAGTTTCTTCCTCCAAGTAGCAAGTGATAGGATGAGAGGAAATGGTGTTGCACCACGGGAGATTTAGATTAGATAGTAGGAAGAATTTCTTCACTGAAAGGGTTATCAGGCATTGGAACCTGCTGTCCAGGGAAATGTTTGAGTCACCATTCCTGGAGGTATTTAAAAGATAGGTAGACAAGGTGCTTAGAGATATGGTTTAGTAGTTTGCATGTACGATTAGACTTGATGATCTTAAAGGTCTTTTCCAACAAAGGTTCTGTAATTCAATGAGTCATCTCATATTACTGTAGATCTTAAAAGCACATCAGGCTAGTTACTGCATAGACATGGCTTTTTTTTCCCATGGGCTGAAGAAGGATCCTGAAGGATGACCGTGAGGTCCACAGTGTAGAGGTTTGCAGTCGGGTGACATTTGTACTGTCCTAAGGCTCATGCCTCTACCTTCAAGGACATAATATATCTGAGACACATGAACACCCACAGGTTTTGTCTCCACCAGCTCAGGTCCATTAATGGTTCATGTCTAAGGCAGGATGAGTTGCATTCTGGAGGTGCCCCGCTCCAGACAGGGACTGTTGCATGAGCAGCAGCAACTAAAGAGACAAATTTCTTACAGTTAAGTACTCCACTTTTTCCTTTCCCTTGAAATTCACTGTCCAGAACTTCTATTTGCTGTATATTAATGGACCATATTAAATATATGTATGATGTATATATTTACATAGCTAGGAGAGTGCTAGTTTCCCTTCCAAGTTTGCCCCCGATTATATAGTGCCAGAAATGCCAAACTCCATCCACCTGGGAATTTGTCAGTGCAGACCTACTCAGCCCTAGCAAGGATCGTAGCTTTTCCCAGCTGGAAGAGTGGTTGAGGTTAGAAGTTAATGTGCAGCCTAGAGAGAGCTCCAACACAGACAGCAGCTGGTTCAAGCCAACCTTGAGGGAGCTGGTAGAACATAGAAGTGTTTTCCTGAAAACCAGAGATCAGAGCTAATACCCCATGCTTGGTTAGGGCTCAATTTTAGCACCATTTCCAACTCATTTAACTTCTGAAGGACATGGATGTTACAGTAATAAAGTGAAATGCACCCATAAATGTGTCTGCTAATAATCCAAAATAACCAAGATGGCTTAGGATGAAACTGAAAGGCAACACATTTAACAAGGAGAGAAGGAAATATGTGTTAAGGCAGTTGTGTTGCCAGGATCAGATGCCAGTTACTGATGCAGCCAGCTAGAAAGCTGTTTTATGGGAATCAATAACATTTATGACTGCCCTAAGCAGGTCATAAAGATTCAAAAGAGTTACACACCATGTTTCTGCTGATCGTTGTGGGTGCTTGGGAAAGAAGGGCACAGCCTCGTATGATGCATGGCATCATTTTATTTGTTCTTTTTCTATCTGGAAACATTGGCAATTGCACATTAAAAGAATCAATAGGGTCTTTGGGGTGTTGTTTGTTTCTTCCATGGTAACATACATGCCGGTGCTGGTGGATCCCTTCTCAGTTTCGACCGTTCTACTCTCTTTGCACAGTGTCATTATGCTTCTGCACTACATTTTTGTAGACCAGAGGAACAGACTTAATTACATGCAATGGTGATAGAATTGATGGAAGCCTTTGGTGTTAACTTTAAGGGATAGAATCTGTTTTGCAAACTTAGTGTCTTTTCCCCAGGCCTTGGAGGCAATTTGCTCCATAATTAATTACATGACATTTAGCATAATCCTTAGAGAGTGTGTGAGACAGACGCTGAATGCAAAACACTGATAACACGAACTTCACTTTTTTCACTGTATACCACAGTCCTGGAAGATTCAGCTTTCTGTTATCATGGAACTGATGGGTCATTTTTCACTCTGTTGGGGGGGGTCTGTCCTCTTCATTCTTCAGCAAAAAACCTTCCCATAAGGATTTACACACTCAGTCAACTTGGCGTATGCCTCAGGAGCTGTGTCCAGGCTCCCCTACATAATGAAGGGAATTGCACAGCTCTAGAGGATTTTTCTTCTCATCTACCTTAAATACCTTCTTTACATGAGATAAGTCACTCTTTTTACTTGCCCATCTTTCTCAACAGCTTAAACTAAGCACCTATTTATAGGTAGCTAGAATTAAGTCAGAAGAACACAGGCCAAAGCATTCATTGAACTGGAGGTAGTGGAGAAATTAATATTGATTAACTTTTTTTGCAGATTTTAAAGGCCTTTTTTGCATATGCTTGTCTCCTTAGTGCTCTATCCAAGACTCCTTCGGCTTTGGCCCTGAATCAAACACAGCACTGCAAGCAGCTTGAAGGCTTGGTGGTTTCCCAGGTGCAGTTGTGCCGCAGCAACCTGGAGCTAATGCAGACCATCATCCAGGCAGCACGGGAAGTGATAAAGACCTGCCGTAAAACTTTCTCAGATATGCGGTGGAACTGCTCTTCCATTGAGCTGGCTCCTAACTACCTGCTGGACTTAGAGAGAGGTAAACAGCACTGCTGGCTCAGCCAGGGACTTGAGTGAGTAGAGTCAGACAGTGTGTGTGTATGCGTGCTGGGGCTGGGAAGGGTCTTGATACCGGGGGTACACGGAGGGAATATATAGCCTAATTGTCCTGTTCTCTGAGACTATGTGCATCATTATGGTGCCAGTCATGCCCAGAAGCTCTGGAGTCCAATATCTGATATCCCACAGCTCTTAGAAAGCATTCCACCAATCTGGTGGGAAAATCTTGTTAGGAGTGTATTTGTTCACAGACATGAAGCTGCTCTTCAGGGCATGCAGACTTGTCAGGTAGCACACACCGTGTGTGTGGCTGCACAATCACCTTTCATGGATCAGAGCATCCTTGAATGCTCATGCTGCAACTCTATGGCCTCCCACCAACTCCCTGTGTATGTCAGTTCCATGACCTGCTGGGAAGCAGCATCCAGCACAGGGGCAAAAGGTGGCAGCAGAGTCCATGACCGGACTTTCTCACATGCTCCAAGAGCAGATCACATCATGATGGACAAGTTGCCAAAGTCCATGTGCCTCCTCACCCTGCTGGGATGTTGTCTTGTGTGGATGAACTCACTCTGGAGATGTGCTCCATGCTGGATTCCATGGGAGGTCTCAGCTGCAGTGAGTTGGCGTGTTTGCTGGTCTGGGGCACAGATTGTATGGATCTCTTTTTTGGGGAACATTAAGCTGTACCGGGAAGCTGAGCTGGATTTCTTGTCTCTTCTAGGCACAAGGGAGTCAGCATTTGTGTATGCTCTTTCTGCTGCTGCCATCAGCCACACCATTGCCAGAGCCTGCACCACCGGGGACCTCCCTGGCTGTTCCTGTGGTCCCATCCCAGGTGAGACACCTGGACCTGGGTATCGATGGGGAGGATGTGCAGACAACCTCAACTATGGTCTTATCATGGGGTCCAAATTTTCAGATGCTCCCATGAAGATGAAAAAATCAGGATCACAAGCCAATAAACTGATGCATCTGCACAACAGTGAAGTAGGGAGACAGGTAACAAATCCACAAGAGTTATTGTAATTGTACCATCATCTGTAGGGGTTGGTTGCTCCGTGAGGTTAAGTGTCTCTATCAGCTAGCAAAAGGAGTAGGTTTCTCCCAGATTGTTCTGAACTCCTTTGGCCTGCTGAAGTTTTTGGCTATATAAATGCAGACTGGGACTCAGGAGGTCCTGAGTGCTATTATCAGCCCTATATAACTATGGGTGGGATAGTCTCATTGTTACCCTTTTCACAGCCAAGGATGGCTCTGCCTTGCTTACCCCAGGAAGTGTGGGGGGAATGAGTCACATTGTGCTTTTCCAAGGGTGTTGCACAGGTGAAGTGCTGTGTGAGTGTGGAGGATTATCATCTGCCAGATGCATCCAGCCTCCCAGCCATCCCTGCAGCCAGGAGGGCTGATTTTTCCTTTTCAAACTGCTTCGCTAATGATTATTCTCATATCTGGCAGAATTTGCTTTTAACAGCTTGCATCCAGTGGAGGGATAATGCTTACCATGTGCAGTGCTTGGTGTGCGCTAAAGGTGAAAATCCTTATTGCAGCCCTCCATGCAGATAGAGAAATAGGTGAGGCACTGTAAAGCCCACCCCTCCACTCAACTCTGGGGCTACAGCAGTTCCCTAGGCTGGTCCTACCACACAACTTGGTCCTTACAGAGCTGCCAGTTCTTAGGCACTGGAGAAGATAAAATTTGGAGCACGTTTTGCTCATGGGCAGCTTACTGTGTAGCTACAAGCTGAAACCACCTTTGCAGAGCACCCCATGCTGAACTTGCCTCCACTGGATGTTTTTCTCTACCATTCTCACTATATCTGGGTTTTTTTTGTCTTGAGTTTTTGTTTTAATTGCAACGGGCAAATTTTTGTTTGGGGCAATGTTGCCATGGTGGTTGCATTCGCCCCTTTCTGGCAGCATTCCCTGCCATGCCCCACAGAAATTAGACTAGTACAGAACAAAATTAAAAGGCTCTTTTGGCCAGCAGAAAGACAGGATGAGGGTGCCCTGAATTCATCAGAGCCTTGACATCTCTGTTACCCAAAGTCCAAAGCTGCTGGAGACTGAAATGGATAATAATTATCTATTTATGGGTTGTTTTGATTTTTGCCTACTTAGGAATTTAGAAGATGGAAAGGTAGCCATGTGTAGATATCTGATCAAAATTCAAAATACTCTCCTGTCTGCTGTCTGTAAGGGTGCCTTGCTGAAAGTAGACCTGGGCTGATAGTGATCAGCAAGGAGCTGTGGGATCTCATTCCCTTTGCACAGTAGCTACTCTAAAGTGACTGTGCAGTAATCAGGGAAGCAGTCATTTTATATAGCAGCCCCTGCTAAGAAACTTCCTTCTTTAGTTATGTCATTGGATGTTTGGAGGTAAGAGAAGGGCATTTCCTAACACCTGCATTCCTTTTTGCAGGTCTTGAAAGCCTCTCTTGAAATGAAATGTAAGTGCCATGGAGTTTCTGGGTCATGCTCTATCAAGACCTGTTGGAAAGGCCTTCAAGAGCTGCAAGACATTGCATTGGACCTCAAAAACAAGTATTTATCAGCCACCAAAGTTGTTCACCGGCCCATGGGTACACGCAAATACCTCGTGCCAAAGGATATTGATATCAGGCCGGTTAAAGAGACAGAGCTGATTTACCTGCAGAGCTCACCTGATTTCTGCATGAAGAATGAGAAAGTGGGGTCGCATGGAACCCAGGACAGGTGAGGTCTTCTGCTGCAGGTGCTAACTGCACTTTTGAGTCGCGGAGAGGAAAGAGGAGGAGGGGAACACGTACAAATAAGAGGCAAATATTTGGGAAGGTAGCACATGCATGCAGGTGAAGGTCATCTCTAACATCCAGTGTTGTCTACTGATGCCTAAGCCTATTAATGATGGCTGCAGACAAAGCAAGACTACAGACACCTTTTGCATTATACAGGCAGGCACAAGACACTTTTTCTGAAATCTCCTAAACAGCTCATCTCTGCAGGAACTTGTAATGATCAAGCAGCTGTTTTTTACTGTGTTGAATCTCTCTAAGTAGTTTCTTGCAGTCATTGCTTATGTGATGAGTTGTTACTCTAATTTAAGGCTCCTCTGAGTAGGCAAGTGTTAACCCAATTAGGACCGGTATTCTCAAGCAGCCTTAAAAAAGTGCTGTAAACTACAAAGGTGAAATTTTAGGATTTTTATTCCACTGCATTTTAAAAATCCAGGCACCACTCTGTTTTGCAATGAAAACATTGTGGAGGTTATTTGAAAATTTGTTTTACAGGAATTGCATGAAAACAACAGGTTGTGTCAAAACCAAACTGAATTCATTACAGATTTGCCAAGTAAAACATTTTCCACACGCTGAAATCCTATTGTGAGGGAGGCATGACTTCTCCATCTAATTTCATTATACAGCAGATTATGCCTTTTTATCCCAGCTAGGGATGAAAAATATATCAAGGTCTTGAACGTCTTCTTTTCCCTTCTGAGGACAGGAAAATGTGTATTGCAGGCATCCGTTTATCTCAAGCTGAGTGAGGGCAGTGATTGTGAGCTTGCTAGGTGAGAGTCCATGGGAAGTGAGATCGAGTGAGGATTTAGAGGACCGAGATATTAAGGCAGGAGGGAATGACTTTCAAAAGGAAACTGTCAAGAAATACTTCTTATTCTTGGATGTACAAGACTGTGATGGCCATGGGAGGGGAGGAGGGCAAGATGGTGCTGTGTTGAGCTGCAGGTATTTCTCAGGCCAATTTTTAAGGTCCTATGTATTTACTCTCCTTTTAATCACAATCCATCTGCCAGCTCTTGAGAAGGTGCCTGGTGTCTCAAAATTGGCACGTGTAACACAAGCCATAGCAGCCCTTCTTCTGCATTAAATTAGCAGTGGAAATAAGTGTAAAACAAACAGCATGTGTTTGCAGACGGGTCCTTTCTTCCCAGGGGGAGCAGGGAAAATGAGAGGATCTTCCCTAACCTCCTCCTCCCATGGGTGCCTTTTTACTTTCTCAATTTTTCTCTTATGGAAAGACATCTAAATGTATTTTAAACGAGGTGGCTTTCTTCCAGCTGGCTGTGGCGCTGCAGAGATAGCAGCTCGTGACAGGGATGAGGCAGGAGGAACACAAAAAGGGTGCTGAGAGAGGGCAGGGAAAAATATGATTTGAGCTTATTCCGCAAACATGTAAAAACACTCTCATGGAAGTAGCCCAAGCAGGCTTTTATTTCATAAGTCAAGTCCTGGAGGCATCTTAACATTTTATCCTTATGCACATCAAAATTTTCTAGAGGGAGATCCTGCTGTTTCCTACTAGGCTAATTTTTAAAGTCTTTTATGGCAAATACAATCAAACAGAGATTTTTAGTGGTGGTCCATCAGTTAATTTTCTATTTTCTCTTCTTGCACCACCTGCCTATTCCCTCCTTGGACTTTTTCTGGCCATGAATATGGGTGCAGGGATCAGCCCGCAAGATGTTACAGCGCAGACCGTTCTCACCACACTCCAGAACTTGATCTGGGCAGCTTTAGCACCTTTCCAGCCCTACTTTCTGCCTCCAGAAGGGTGCAGAGGGGAAGAGACCTCATTAACAACCCTTTTCCCTGTTACTGGGAAAATCCAGTTTGTCGTTTTTTTGTTATAAAAAACAAGTAGGTTTGCATCACATGGAGAAAAAGTCCTTTCTCTCATCCTGCTCTCCCAGGTCCGGTGCTCGCTCAGAGCATGCTGGAAGCAGATAGAGGATGATGGCTGAATTGCAACACCTTGGGTGCATTGGGTTTCAGTATATTCTGTAGGGAACAACCCTGCACCAGCAGGTGGGCAGAAGGGATAATATAACAGGTCTCTTCCCTCTCTCTAATTATCCCTTGCATTATGTGGACTTACTGTGCATTTTTCAGGCAGGAAAGGGAGTAGAGTTACTTTGTAGTAGAACCACATGAAAATCCACTCCGCCAATGGGCACTCAGTTCCTCAAATGCCTTTCGGAGCTCTTTGCTGAAAGGATTTCAAAACCTTATTTTGAACAAACCTGAAATGTGTCTAAGAAACTTTGGCCTTTCCTAATTTCACGTTGAAATTGGAAATGGTTTGGAAATCTGCATGCCTCTGAGCACTTGGTGCGTATCCAGATTTCAAAGCCAGGGAACTGAACCCAAACCTGAGACTTGAAGCCTCTTTGAAATGCTCAAAATCTGATTAAGGAGCTGAGTTTTGCAACCCTTGCTGAAGGTTTCTGCAAACTGGTTTGCGGCAACTGCAGTCTATCAGCTTCAGCCAAGCTTCATGTACTTATATGCCAGAATCACACTTCAATGGCCAATAAAAGTGGTCTGGGGAAAAATCTAAACAAGCTGATCTGTGAAGCTGTGAATGGATTGTACAACTTTCAATACAACAAATTAACCACTGGGAAAAAAATGTGTATGTTCCTGTTTCAGAGCTTTCTTGGACATAAGCTTCCTGTAACTCACGTTTTAAAAAGCTAGTTCATTTTCTTCTGCGTGAAAAAATTGTTATCACCTTGAGTAAATGATAAATAATAGCAGATATAAAATTGATGTCTTTTTTTGTGAGAAAAAAAAAGGAAAAAGTATTAACCTTCTTTATCAGTAGGGTGCAAGGTATCATATTTCAAAGGCTGTTTAAGGTCCCTTAAGGAATTCAAGGAAAGGGAAATTCTGCTATGCGTGCAAAAGCCTCCAGCTTCTGAAGCCTTACAGAGATAACCGAGCTGTTTATTACTGCTTTCCCAGAGCAGTCTTGGAGCCAAGCAAATGCTGCTCCCTCCCTGCTGAACATGGGAAGGAGCTTTCTTATGCTGGAGAAATCAGGCTGCAACATTGCACTGTAGCTAAGCTGAGTTGATCAACCACCTCTCCTTAACTGACTCACTTTGGCAACAAATGAGGCCATTCTTTAGTGGTTGCTCCTTACTCACAAATTAGTTCTCTTTTTTTTTCAACAAAAAATGTTAAGTCTTAAGTATCTTCTAAGTTTTCTTAGGCTGGTATGTTTTCTTGGATAAGAACATGCATGAACTTAGCTGAGCATGCATTTGCTGCTTGGTGGTGACTGCCATGACTTAGTGACTGGTGGTTACCTCTTTGGCATCTTGGTGGTCCAAACAGCTGAGTTGGTAAACGAAAGGAGGCACAAAGAAAGGAGGCAATGGTTTTCTAGTGACAGCCCTTTGCTTTGATACCACCTGTTTCCTGTCACCTGAAAATATACTTTGCCTTGTGTGACTATGTGAGCAAAGAAGTTTCTTAGCAGAATCACTTGTATGTAGAAGGGGAAGAGTGCTAGTTCTGGCTAGACAACAGCACTTGGGGTTGTTTTTTGTAACAGCCTCTTTTAAATCCTGTCATTCATGAGGGCACAAAAACCAATATGATCAACTTGGCTTTTGATTTGGTTATAATAGAATCATAGAATAGTTTGGGTTGGAAGGGAATTTAAAGATCATCTAGTTCCAGCCCCCCTGCCATGGGCAGGGACATCCCACTAAATCAGGCTGCCCAAGGCCCCCGTTTTCATTTTCAGTCACCTCCTCCCCTTTTTCAAGAACATGTACCAAGACCTCTACTAAATCTGGGATCACTTCTGAGGGGAAGTTATGCCAGTTTGCTCCCTTGTGTCTTCTACTGATTATTTTAAATATTACTTCTCCAAGTCTGATTGTATCAGTGTCGTCTCTGGCCTTCAAACTGCAAAATATCTTAAGTAACCGGACAAAGCATTAGCAAACAATCAAGCTGCTGTTTTGGACGCTGGTTCTTACTGGAAGGCTGCACAGTTTTGGTAGATACTTCCTTCAAGAGCTTTGGATAAATATTGTCTGGTGCTAGGCTCATAGTATCATAGTACCATAGCGTAGTTAGGGTTGGAGGGGACTTTAAAGATTACCTAGTTCCAAATCCCCTGCCATGGGCAGGGACATCCCACTAGATCGGGCTGCCCAAGACCCCATCCAACCTGGCCTTGAACACCTCCAGGGATGGGACAGCCACAGCTTCCCTGGGCAACCTGTGCCAGTGTCTCACCATTCTCATAGTGAAGAAATTCTTCCTTGTGTCCAGTCTAAATCTGCCCCTCTCCAGTTTATACCCATTCCCCCTGGTCCCATCCCCACAAGCCTTCATGAATAGCCCCCTCCAGCTTTCCTGTAGGCCCCCTTCAGGTACTGGAAGGTCACTATTAGGTCTCCTCAGCTCCTTCTCTTCTCCAGGCTGAACAAGCCCAACTCTCTTAGCCTGTGTTCACAGGGAAGGTGCTCCAGCCCTCTGATCATCTTTGTAGCCCTCCTCTGGACCCGTTCCAACAGCTCTATATCCTTCTTACGTTGAGGATTCTAGAACTGGACACAGTATTCCAGAATAGGTCTCATAAGACAGGAACAGAGGGGCAGAATCACTTCCCTCGACCTGCTGGCCACCTTCTTCTGATGCAGCCCAGGATACGGTGTCTGATAATATGTCTGATGATTTAGTAATTTTCTGACCATTATCAGATTTTTTCATGGGATCCAATCAATAACAAGGAGCAAATAATTCTTCTGTGAGTGCCCCAGAAGCTTAAACTGAAGGAAAGTCAGGAAACTGAAGGAAAGTGAGGAAACTGAAGGAAAATCCGGAAAATAGCAGCTTTCTGTTCCTACTGCCTGCAGTGAAGGAACTTTGTTAGGGCAGTGTGCCCATAGCTGGTGCTCATTTCAGCAGTTGGGCCAGCCTTGCTTTCTTGGGCTTTTTCTTAGTTCATTCCTGGGGAAGTTTGAATCCTTCCCATTTTGAGACACCTGGATTAGACCATAAAGTTTATAGAACAGATTTGTGAATAATGAATTTATTAGTGGAAAAGAATAACTTCACACAGTAACATTGAATTAGATACTGAATTCAGGTTATAAGAAAAAGCAGACAACTTTTCCAAATGTACTTAGTCGCTCTGCATTAAAGCAGTGTTGGAGTTAGGTAAAATCAGTGTTTGGAACGACTTTCTGTGGAGCCTGATCTTTTTAGGAGCGAGGCTGAACTGAGACTACCTGGACTGTTACCGGAGATGTTTATCTGCTCTGGTCCTAAAAACAGTAGCGCTAAACAACCTTTCCAGGGCTTTACTGTCCTCAGAGTAATATTTTTCTTGATCTAAATTTACCTTGTTTCTGTTTTTTGTGGGGTTTTTTTTTTTTTTGCATTTATTGTCCTCTTTTTTTCTACATATAAAGAAGTTTTCTTATCTCTCTTTTTTTTTTGCAATGACCTTTTATAGATGGGAAGATAGCTCTTCTTACAAACTTATCTAAATCAATTCCTTCAACCTTTTGTATTTTCTGAACTGCTCCTCTGACTCTTCTGGGAACATTCCCACACTTATTTGGATCTTTCTCAAAGTGTGTTGCTTACTTTGCATTTTAATCCACTCTTGCAAAATGCTCTCAGCTCCTCTCGCTCCAGCGTTATCCACAAATTTTTGAGCTCACTCTCTACTCATTAATGAAAATACAGGCTGGTTCCTGGATGTCCCTTGACATCTCCTTGTTGACATGTACGATTGATAACTCTCCTTTGTACAGTTGTTCAGTATCAGTCTCAGCCTCTAGTTGTTCCTTGTGGATGAGAAAGCAATTTAAAAGTAGTTAAGATCCTACCCACAAAATCTTATATGAAGTTATGCACTTTGATATGTATTTTAGGCAATGTCCATTGTGTTAAAACTCTCCTGGGTTTTTTGTATTATTTTTTCTCTTTCTTTTATATACTGCTGTACTTTACATTACTGGAGCAAGGGGCACCAAAGAAATGAATAGGAATTTGATTTAAAAGAGAAAAAATAAATTACTTCTTTGCACAGCAGTACTGCATTCTGGGACTTCTGACTCCTAGAGTTCATGGAGGCAGATGGTTTCCCTGAGGTCAGAAAGGGATGAGACAAACCCATGGCCAAGATGCCCACAAGAGGATACTGAGATGTCTAGGTGGGAACACACCTTCTATCACCCCTAATGCAACAGCCCAGATGCTGGTAGTGTATGTGGAAAAAGACTACATAAAGTGACCAGGTTTACATTTTCCTCCCTGAACAGCGTCTCCCACAGCCACTGGGAGATGTAGTGAACTAGGCAGGCAGTTGCTGTGACCCAGAATGACTTTTTTGATGTACTATTTAATAGGATTGATGGAGTGAAGTCCCAGTGAACATCTGGCCCATCGCTGTCATCATATATCATTATCGTGGGTGACAGTACAGTGGTGGGCTTGGTCTGGCTCTCAGACGCCATTTGAGCAACTGAAAAAAAATGTCTTTATATCTGCTGATGAGACAGAAGTGAACTAGATCCTCAGTAAAATTAAGCGTGGCATCTCCCCATAGCTTATAAAATTAAAATCCCGCAGGTGGTAACTGTGAGGTGGCTTAGCCTCTCGGTCTGGGAGAAGGCTCTTAGAAGTGCTGAGATGTCCTTTACCATCCCTGCCGAAGAGCCCCCCCCTCATGGTGAAGCTGTTTGGACTCAGGCAGCAATGGACTGTAATGCTTCTGCAAATGAGGACTGGAAATGAGAGATTTAAGGCAAGAAGATTGAATGGGATTCATCCAGTCAGCAAGGCTGACCTCCGCCCTTCTTGCATAAAGAATAAAAAAGCACGGTGACAATGTGAGAGCCTGTTCCTGAGCCAGGACCTTGGCTGGGATTATGGCCGAAGCATCATTTTTCACCAGTCTTCCAAGTGCTTCTAGAGGTTACGGTGTTGTCTTAAGATGCAATCGCTTGCCTTTGTATTTTCTCTCCAAGGCTCGGGAGGAGGGCATTTTTCTGAGTTGCTGGACCAGGCCCAAAACAAATGAGACTGAACTTAACCCATCAGCAGGAAGCCTGGTGAGATCACAGCCGTGGGCTCTGAAAGCAGATGCTCAAGGACAGCTTCTGTGGGTAAACTGTGGTCTTTGGGGTCCTTTGTCTTCCCTCACTTGCTCTTTGTATTTATAGGTATAGTGGAGAAACTACCTGTATTTTTCTTTAAACAAGCTGAAACAAAGATAATTCATCCAGACCTGTGCCTTAAAACAGAAAATAAAATCCCTAGCTAGTAGCATTGTCAGGAAAGTCTTCTAGAAAACTGTTAAGGTTCAGGATGGGGTCATAAGCTTTGTTTTTGCTGTTCAACTCATTCATCCAGAATATTCCTTTCTTTTACCCAAAACTGAAGGAAGGTTGGGGATTTTTTAATAAGATTTTAGTTTCTTCTTTTCTTTATTTCAGGCTGGGTGGGATGGGGACAATCATGGAAAAGTATAGTTAATAGTATATGAACTTTTTTTGTAACCCACAGGAGTGGGTGCAAGGAAAGGGAGATTCTCACATCTCAAAACAGCAGATAGAGTTTTGCTCTCTATTTGAATGTGATAAATTTAACTGCTGATTGCCGTGTACATTTTGTGGATGAATATCCTCAGTGGTGAACCAGAGTCAGAGTGGAGCCCTATTCCTTTTCTTGGCCATTTTAATGAGGTGTCAGCATGAGGTGGCACAGATGCACTGTGCGTCCATCACCATGCTTCTGCAAACTACCCATCCTCCCTGGGTGAACCTCTGTGCAACAACCTTCCCATCCACAGGTACAGCTGAATAAGATTGTCAAATATCCTCCCCTCTTCTAATGTCAACACGCCTGTATTGGAACCTTTGCTCTGAATATTTAATGCATGTACTAATACATTTATGAGGAGTCATTTGGAGGTTTCCTGGAGGAGGGGCCTCAGCTCGCAGGGGCAGTAACAAGGCTTTTGGTTCAGCATTAGGCAAATACACTCAGTATGCTTTCAGACTTCAGCTTTGGTAGAGACTTTCAAAGGTTTGTAAATATTTACACATAATCCCGAATGATGGGGAAGCAGAGGGGGGGGGGCTTTAAACACTGAACCTGGAGAGGAATGCAAGTCAGAAATAACAAACAGGAGGCCCGCCTGAGTCAGAAAAAAATAAGGGAAGAACAAGAACAAAATCTCAGCACCTCATTAATCCCGTAACTTCTCCTAAGGCATTACCTCATGAGGAATTCCTATAAATCTCATGGATTTGTTTTCATCTATTAATGGAGTGCTTAGCTTGAGAGTCCAACTCATGCTCCTTTCCCTGCCCCAAACCAGCCTTAGAGTGTTTCTCTTCAAAACAGCTATCCAGAATAAAATTTAGGAGAGATGTCAGCTATTCTCCCCACTCTTCATACTGCCTGTCTTACAGTGGTTTCAAGACTACATCAGGTTCATAGACCCATGGTGTTGGGTGCATCATGAGATCTGAGCACTAGAGTCCAGCCAAGCTTTCGACCAAACATGAACACTTCCACATGGGGTATCTTTACAGCCCCTGGAGAAACAGCATCTCTAGGACATAGTTCATCTCATCCAAAAGTTGATGCCTGTTGTGCTGTCACGTCCAGTGACTCAACTTGGGGTATTTTAGGAGGGTGAAATAGTGGTTTTTGAGAATGACTATGGATCCATGATCAGTGGATCAGTGTAAGAGATTCTACAGTTCATGGGTTACTTCTGAAAACCTCAAGTCAGCCACTTGCAAGTGGACAAAATGAGGGAACCCCACACAATGGTCGACTTATCCCAACAAGTCTGGTTTTCATTAAAAGCTGAAGGAAAACAGGCAGTGAAAGTCCGTGTGATATTTGGCAACTTGTCATCCTACGCTGTGCTCCTGCTGTGCTGCCTGCTCCTGGGTCAGGACTCGGGGTGTTATAGGGCTCCTTGTGCCGTGCTGGGAGACACTTGGAGGGGAAAGTGCAGAGTCTAGCCCTGCTGGTATCGATTGTGTATTTCCCTGATAGGGTCAGAGCTCGATTGTGGCTATAACAGCCTGCTCAGGAACTTTCCCAGCCCGAGATCATTGGCACGGAGCCTGTGCAAATACTCTGTGGCTGCAGGGTTCTGCTGCCATCCTTTTCAGGTTAGGTAGTGTTGGAATAACACCAGTGTTTGTTCTATAGGGTATCATCTTCTCCTAAGTCCTTTCAGGCAGCTTTGGAGCTTACCTGAGAATATGGATTGCTAGGGACTAAGAGGTTTTTGCTTGGTGGAGATATCGTGATACCTTCTGCCTGTTACAGGAGGTAGGTTCTGCCTATGCTGACTGATGACAGCCTGAATGCCACTGAGCCTGAACTGGGAGTCAGAACAAGAATTCAATGTCATTTTCGGTGTCAGAACAGCTGATGCAAGTGCAATCCTGGGCATCAGAGCAGGTCGTGTCAGTGCAGCCCTGGGACTCTTCCTGTCTCTGTTGCAGGTGTAGAGGGCTGCTTGGGTGCTCACCCGTGCACTTGCTGAGGCTGAGATGCAACTGTGCTGGATTCACCCAGCAACTTGCAGGGCTGTCAGACCCCAGCATCACAGCACGACACTGGCTTGCAAAGCACAGCAGGGATTTGCACTGGCTCACTGCATTTTCTGTCTTCCAGGCAATGCAACAAGACCTCTAATGGGAGTGACAGCTGTGACTTGATGTGTTGCGGCAGAGGCTACAACCCATACATGGACAAAGTGGTGGAACGATGTCACTGCAAGTACCACTGGTGCTGTTACGTGACCTGTAAAAAGTGCGAGAGAACTGTCGAGAGATATGTTTGCAAGTGAAACCCCTCCTCTCTCTGCCCGGGAGCTGAGACGCCAGCGGCACCCCAGCACTATTCAGAGAAGAGAAAACATTTCCCTGACTAGACGTCATTTATCTTGTAAAGATGCAGACTTGAAGAAAGATGGTAGGAGGAAAAAAAGCAATCACACAAGTAGAAATAAGACCCTTAAAAAAAAAATACCAACAACCCACAAACGTTTCCCCCAACCAATAAATGCTCTCTGAGAAGACAAAATCTCATTTGGGATGGTATCTTTTTCCATAAGATTTCCTGTGATTGCTGATGACACCCGGACATCAAGTGCCTTAGTATTTTGAGAAACAAAAGTAGAAGCTTTCCCTGGGGAAGAAAACCAACTGTTGTTTGAAAATAACTAAGGCTCACATCTGCCTGTCTTCTAGCACAGGTACTGAGTCTGTATTAGGACCATTCCAGAAGGGAAAATGATGCAACTTTCTGGCAATAACTGCCCTTTTTTGCCAAACACTTAATTTTTTAGCATGGAAGCATCAACTCCGGATGATAACAGTGGAAAGATTTCAGGACAATCCCCTGAAATGAACAACTCATTATAACCTTTCTTTTATACAGCTCTGCAACTTTGAAGCTGGAAAAACTGTCCGTAATTTTTCTGCGCTAGATGAGGTTTCACATTCAGCTGTGCAAGAACCACCATGAGATCCCGGAGATGGTGAAAGCAGGGGACCCTGAGAAGGACTGTATGAGATCCATGGGATCATAGTGGAGCCATTAGAATAAAATAACAAAGTAAAGTCAAAATCCAGTGGTAAAATAAAAAAAAAAAAACAGTTCCTGCTCTCTTTCTCTCTTGCCCTTTGAGTGTGATGCCCTTAGTCACTGTTGTTCTGCCACGTTGGGCCATCAAGTCATTAGAGAAATATGGCACTGCCTCTTTCCCCCCCCTGCAAAACTATTGGCCCAGCCCTAAGAGACTGCAGAACAGACCAGGTCAGGTGCCAGCTGTAGGGAGTGCAGCCATGCAGGGCAATAGCTGTTCCCGGCAGAAGGGGCTGGGAACGCATCAGTCCTTCATGCAGCCCTGCCCTGACGCAGCAGAGAACCACTATCTGTGGCTGTACATATTTTCTTTTGTATGCGGACATACAGAAATATTTATAAGATATATCTCATGCTTTCGCCTACTCTACTTCCTGCATAAATATATCTACGTATTATAAACAAGCATTAACAATAGTATGAAATAAATGCTGAAGTTACTGGTGCAACAGCAAAATGTTATGTATTATTTTTCACTCTCCTACTTGGAAAGCAACCCTGCTTTCCCTCCCAAGGACAGGAGAAAAGCATGGCTTGAGGCACTCACTGGTGTGGGATAGAGAAGTTCCTTTATTCCCTGTCTCCCCAGCCTCTTCATTTAGAGCAGAATTAGCCAAGATGCAGTCAAGACAACAAAACAGAGCACTTGGAGAAAGGAAGAGTCACTGTTCTTGTTTTTCTTTTAATATCAGCAATCAATTTAATCAGTAAAAATTGCAGTGCCTCCAAGGACCTTAATAGAAAATGTGACTAATATCAATCATGAGTAGTTTGCTCCTGGCTCTTGCTGTTGCAGGAGTTGCTGTGAAGCAGAGATTTTACCATAGATTAGGCTCCCTTTCTTTCTCTTTTGTTTTGCAATGGGCATCCAGCACTGTGACACTGTTAGGAAAGGTGATACTGGAGGAGGATACCTGCTCTAGGAGCAGAAGGCAGCAGAGCCTATGAGGTCCTTCAGATTGTTTTTGGGAACCTTGTTCCCTGACCAAAGTGCTGTAAGCAGACAGAAAATCGCTCCTACACAAATTGTGGAGGACAGTGGCACTTTCTTAGGGGGAAATATATTCATAATATCGCAGTCTTCCTCCACATCTTTTTTTTTTTACCCACCCAGACACTTTCTGGGAGGCAACTGGCTCTGACATGTCTCTCAGCACCCCAGGGGAGCTAGAGGAGAAACTGTTATAGGCCATAGGGAAAAATTAGAGAAATTTTGTACTCCTAAACTATTTTGTTTTGCTTTAACAGGTTTGGCCTCCTTGCCTGCTTCCCTCCCCCAGCCACGAGTAAGCAAAAAGAGGCCTTTGGTAGTTTGTCAGTGGTTTGTGTTATTGTCACCCCATAAAAGCTTGTGGACTAAAACATCTCTGCAGTGCAGTGTGATGAGAGGTGGGTGTCTTCAGGCTGACATGCAGACAGGCTGATGGCACAAATCCCACTGCTCTCCAAAGCCAAAATTTTGCTTTGTTTGATAAGTAAAGAAATGGTCTACTTTCATTCGTTTAAAGAACTCTATTTTTATTTATAGTTTCTGATGAAGCCAACAAGCCAGGGATGTTCTGACCAAAGGAAAATTTGAGCATTTCAATGCTATTCTGTAATGACTTTTTTTCTTGCTCCCTTGCTGATGTCCTGAGTCTTTCTGCTTGGCAAAAAAATAGTGATATGGAAGAAACGCTCTATATGTACATTGTTTTCAGCTGCATTTCACTTCTCCAGTGCAGACTCATATTCCTCAGCTGCTTTTCCCATGTCAGAAGAAATCATAGCTTTGCAGAGCATGAAGAGATGGGAATAAGCCTACCAGACATCTGCAGGTTCCTTAGGTGGGAAATGACCCCTCAGCAGAACTTTAGCCATGGTGAACTTTTTTAGCCATGAGAACTTTTCTCATGGTAAGAGTCTGCCATGGTGGTACCCAATGTGTCTGCCTCTGCCCACAGCTGTCTGTCTGTTACTGAAGATGCTGAACTGAAATGTCTGCAATGTCTGGAGGTTTGCATTTTGGGGCATCTAGGCTCAAAATCTCTGCTGGCTTCTAGATAATCCATCATGAGCTTCAACTGAATTTTTCTTCTCTGAGCTAAGAGTGTACACTGCCCCAGCCCATATCCTAGCCTGTTGGTCTGTGAATTAACACTATTACATCAGTTTTGATATAACTCCTGCATTTCAAATTCCTTCTCCAGAGTGGATGTGTTAGCACCCTGCAGCCTTTCTTGTTACACAATCCCGTTTCAACCAGAAAATTAGGGTCATCTCTCTCCTGATGATCTGGCATTTTCTAATTTTTCAGAAAATGACTTTCTATGAGAGGGAGGCAGTGCTTTCTATTTTCTTTTCCTTTTAATACAAATGAAGAAGAAAAAGAGAGTCTCTAACATGGGACTGTACTGGTGGAACAGCTCATGGTTCATCTTGCACCTTGCAGCCTAGCTCTGATGCTTTTCTCCTGGCATCCGCAGCAAAGCACAGAAAGGCCAGAAGAAAGAACTGCCCTTACACTCAATTGCAATGCTCAGTGCAAGCGGAGTCCAAAATGTAGCTGTCAAGTGATTTTCTGTGCATGTGTGGCCTGAAAGATATTTGGGACAACATTTGTCACAAACCAGTTTTACAAAGAAAATATATCTCTAATGGTAGGGCAAGACCTTCATGTACCAGTTTCCTTTGCTCCCCCAGCCCCTCAGTGACCAGCTTTGCTCTGAAACACTGAGATCTTTCATCTTCTGAATGAAATGACTTTAATTATTGTGAATGTCTCTGTGGGGTGATGCTACAGTTCCTTCTTTCATAATGTGCCCTGCCAGATATTAACAGCTGGTATAATTTGGCCCAGTTCCATGGCCTACTACACAGTTCTGTTGATTTACACTAGTTAGGAAAATATGGCTGTTTAAGTCCCATAAATATTATTATTTTAAAATATTACACCATTACCCCTGAGGGAAAATGGCGAGCTATCTTGAAAAGTATTATGTCGGTGGCTTTGTAGCATTTATTAATTTGAAAAAATATCTGTGATTTAATAAAACAGTTTGGACTTAATGCTATTTCCAAATCTGAGGATTTAGACCTTGTGTGTATCCAGCTGGCTTTGTATTTTTTGATTAATTGTCCCCCATCCTCCACCCCTTCCAGTTTTATATCATTTAGGTTGCTCCCCGGGGTAGGCAAATGACATTCATTATAGAAATCTCCCATCAGTTGTTTAGTTTAGTTTGCAAAACAGAAAACATCTTAATCATGCTAAAGCAGGTAGACCGTGAGTGTTTCGTATGCAGCTACAAAAACCCTTGCTGAGAGAAAGGAGAGCAGGGAAAGGAAGCAAAACTCTGAATACAATTATCACTTTCCTTTGTCAGGAAAGACACTATAGACACTGTAAACTGTGTCACTGTAGACAACTATCACTGCAGACAACCATTAGGATCCTGCAAGCAAGCTGGGCTTACAATGCCCAGCTCTGCACTATCCAGTTGGGGAAGATGCAGTGAGGAGACTCTGTAGATACTGTGGGATGTGGGGAATGAGGAAAATTCAGCCCTGAGATCATTTGTCCTTAGTACCCTCACACCACCACAAAGGTTTGGCCCTCACAGCATCAGGCAGAGCTTTGTGAGACACCGTTGCTGTGCTCCCAAGAGTCAATTGGAGCCAGCACAGGCATGACTTTGTCCTCTACACATGGGAGATAGAGCAGAAACAAGATTTGGGAGAGGGAAAGAACAGGAAACTTAAAATCCACCTGAGATTAATGACTTTAACATGTACAACATGTTTTGTTTTGTTTTGTTTTCCCCTCAGGGCCCATTTCATCAGTCAGACAGAGTTTGATTAAATATCTCAGCAGAACCATGGTTTATTCATCTAGGGCAAAAGTTACTGCCTGATCAGGGAAGCAGCGTTATCTTTGTTTTCTAATTATAAGAGCAACAATAATAATAAAAATAATAACATGGTATGCATTGTGGATGGTTTTTATTTGCTTTTTGTTAAGAGTAAGTGGACTGTATTTTATCTGTATTGCAAAGATGCAATTAATTATTTTAAAGATCCTTTCTGACTTGCGTGGAGTTTTTGTCCCTTCTAAGTGGAATTTTTCAAGGTATTCACAAGAACCACATGGTGTCAAAATTTCTCTTAAGCAAATAACAAGGCAGAAGAGGTTATCATGAATTTCATGAATCCAGGAACTGGGATGTGAAGGGAAGTGCTGCAAAGGCTGAAGAGCTTATGCAAAAGCCTTCAGATCCATAACACTATGCTGTCGCCCTTGTGCTACCATCTATGCAGGGACAAACTTCATACCTAAAAATTGTCA
The DNA here is from genome assembly GCF_017976375.1 of Cuculus canorus. Classification (NCBI taxonomy): domain Eukaryota; kingdom Metazoa; phylum Chordata; class Aves; order Cuculiformes; family Cuculidae; genus Cuculus; species Cuculus canorus. The sequence continues at coordinate 16,645,470 of NC_071401.1, read as the reverse complement.
TGGGTTGAGTTGCTTTGAGAGTCTGCCCACTCGTACAACACAGCAACAACTCAAATAGGGACAACTCGCATGCTTAAAGGCTAAACATGAGTATAAGTGTTTTTCTGGATCAGGGCCAAGGCACTGAAAACCTTGGAGAACTGAATCCTACGAAGGCCAGTTATCGATATCTCAGATCTCTCTAAGTGGTAACTGCTGACAAACATGGGCTTTTAAAAATGGAGACCCATGTTTCTTTCAGATTTTCTAACGTCAGGCCCCAAATTCACTCAGTCTGGGATTGAGTCTATGGCATTGCTCAGGGGTGATGAATGATGAACCCAGGCTGGAGTGATGGTAGGACCGTAAAATAAAACCAGGTAATGTTGGGTGCTCATAACCCCATGTTTGTCTGAAGCTCTAGTGGTGTGTGACCACTCAACTTTAACATCCTTGAGGTTTGGCTTCTTTTTCAAAATTAGTACTGAATTTCAAAGGAAAAATAAATTTTAAGTCCATTGTTCTAGGGGACTTCCTTCCTTTCCTGTTGTTTCTTATCCTAAATTTCAAGCTACTTAGGTTTATAGCATCTCATCCTAAATTTTAAGCTATTACCTTAAATAGCTTGAAATTTAGGATGAGACGCTGTAATCTCAGTCATTATAAAAGTCATTAATAGCAGCAACTGCATCACCAAAAGAAAATCAGCCTGTGGGTATATCTCAGTCAAACGCCTGATCATGCAAAGGAGGCTCTTTTTCTGCCACATGCAGACACTGAAAACATGTGCCATCTGCTGCTACTTTCCACTCCACTACCTGCTCAACATGCAATTAATTTTACAAAGTGCTGTACATATTGACGAAGGCCAGGCTTATGCAGGGAAACTGTTTTCTTTTCTAAAGTCTTGCTCTGCCTTGCTCTCCTCAGCTGGCTTGGACAGATTAAAATACCACCTCAGTGCTCACCCCTGCAGGTGCTTCCTTCCTCGCTGCAGGCAGCGTGCAAGCTGCGGGAGGTGCGAGATGGAAGTATCTTTGCATTTGGGGAAAGTGGGACATGACAGCTAGCAATTCACTATATATCCACTGAGGAGCAGCCCTCGGTGTAACATAAAAGCATCAAGCTGACAATTACAAAGAATTGGCTCATTTAGTGCAGACGCAACTCCCCAACTTGCCCTGACCCCCATGCATAACTCTTCCTCCTCTGGACATAGGGCTCCTCTCAGCAGTCCACAATGAAGCATCTGGTGCCATTTGAGGCTTTGCATAAGACTTCAGGGTGACCTTGGCCCTGCAGAGGTCCCCTGCCCACCAGAGCTGGAAGAAGAATGTCAAGGGGACACCCAAGGGCATTTCAAATAGCATTGACATTTAAGAAATTGAATTGCACTCCTGCATCTAGTGGTGCAAAAATTCAAAGACACTTTCTTCCCTCCGCAGCGCAGGTCCCAAGGGCTCCTCCAGATCCACTGTGGACCAACAAACTGGGTGATCCTCAGGAATGAGCTCTGCAAAGCCATGGGGCTGATCCTGCCTCATAATTGCCCCTCACACATACACAGCAGGCTGGACCTCCAGATATGATCCTTACAGACCCAAATCATCAAGAGGGGTTTCTGAGTTAAAAAGACCTCAGTGAAAAGTCCCAAATTGTTGTATGAATTCCCTCAGGAGGAATTCACCTCCTCTGACATTGCACAGGCTGTGGAGCAAGTTGTCCTCAACTCGTGCTCTGTCAATGAAGATATTTTTAATGTGCTAGACACCTGGCATGCCTCCAAAGAGGGGATCAGGGCAAGATGAATTCTGCTCATTGGGAGTTAGCGTGACCCTTTTCAAGTAGACATTCATAGAGCAGGTGTCAGGAGGTGGATGGGATTTATCCTTAGCTTGATGCTTAGTGTAGAGGTCTTTCCGTTTTTATATTTGATCTTGCTGTAAACAAAGCTAATTAGTTGTTAAGTATAGCTGGGCTACTAGCCTCAGAGCATGATCCTGTATAACCCTTATGCCCAAAATGATTACAGCTAGCATCTATTATTTTACATAAATTGCTTAAAGACACTTCCAAAACAATGAAATTCAATGAATGAACTCAAGTATTGTAATAAACATGTAAATGTAACTGGTTAGATTTAGTTTTTCCTCTTCTCTCCATTAGAGGGAACATTTTCATCTTGGGATTTGTACATAATTCTAAGAAAACTAAAAAAAATTACTTTTCGTGGAGATTATAAAGAAAATCAAACCATGCAAGTGCACTGTCCACTTTGTGTTTGCAATCAAATGTCAGACTCAAGGCCCCTGAACTTGACTCCTTTTGTTAATTGCTCTGGTACAAAGTAACTTCTTTTTTTTTTTCCAGCCATTAAAGAAGTTATTCCAGATGATAAAATGTAAACAAAGAAACTTCAAAGAACAAAATGAATGCCATAAAGAAACTGTGTTTTGTATGAACACTGAGTTGCTCTTAGAGGATTTGTCCTGGCAAAATATTTCCACTCACTCTATGTAGTCTGGTTAATAGCCTAAGTGCCCTGGCTTACCTTTTGAAGACTTAGATAAGCTGAGAGATCTTCCGGCACAGAAATACAGTGATGATTTTTTCAACATCATCCTTTCTCTCCTCAAAATAATCTTGGCTAGTCTAATAAGATTGACCTTCTTTCTTTTTCTTGCTAGTACTTTTGAACATTTCTCTCAATGGTGTGGGTACTCAATAAAAGACATGCGAACAAAGGAATCATGGAGAACGACCTGCAATACTCCAAAGCAAAAACCTTGGCAGTTGGGGAGAAGGTGCTCTTAAGCTCTTTTTAGGTGCCTAGATTCAATAGTTAGATGTGAGTGCCTCAATGACTGGTATATTCTCGTATATTTTATCTTTTTTTTTAAGTCTAGAGCAGGTCTCCCTTTCCAGGTTTGCGACTAATGGGTTATATGGATAAGTTAGGTATAAAAGAATGGGTCTGGGAATTCCCCACAATTTTCATTTTAAAAAATCTCCTGCCCTCTTATAGCACGACCAAACTACAGATGTCAAATCCCATCCAAGTTTTCCTTCTGTAACAGTCTCCACATTTTTTCAGGTCCTGTCATGCAGAGAGGCTCCTGAGGAGTCATGTCATTCAGCTTCTTTTTTCGTGTTAGTCCTTGATTCACAACAGCAATGGAGGTACCTACATCTGAGCTAACTTGGCACTGTCTTCATAATGGGTGAATGCAAAGGGCTGCACTGGCTGCCTCCTCTCTGTTATTCTGCCTTTTAGTGTGGTCTGGGTTAGGAACATATGATTTGTGTTTTACCTAGTTTGCCTCTGAGATCTGGCCAGGCTCACCTAATTCTGGATTACAACTGAATCCAGAACCGGTTCTGCTTGGATTCACGCTAAGGAACTTTTCACAGCTCTAGCTGTGGCTAGGTAACAGAGTTCTGTTATGTTGGAAATCCAGTGGAGTTTGGTTTATATTTATCATCACCCTGTAACTAGGACTGACACAGAAAAGATTAAAGCAATAAAATCCAAAATACACCATATTCTTACATGGTATTTTTTCTTTTTTTTTTTCTTTTCTTTTTTTTTTTTTTTTAAGACTTGAAGTTTTCAACTAGGATTTGCCTTGACAGGATAAAGTACGTTTTCAGACTTGGCTTCTTAATGGGCTACATCTGCTTAATGTAATTTCGCATCTGAACTATGTGTCTTGTCAGATGCAAACAGAGTCAAAGCTGCACTCAGCAGTACTCACTTTCCCTGGAATCAGATAAACTCAGCCCAATAAATTAGTTTTACTGCTCTCAGTATCACCCCGTTATCATTGTGAGTGATTTAGTCTGGGCTTCCCGAACTTCCCCATTCTTCCCAAATGAAAGGCACTGAGCTCCCAAAAAAAATACTTAAAAAATACTTTTTCTTTTTCTTTCTTTTTCTCTATCCTTCTTCCTTTCCTCCTCCTTTCCTTTCCTTTCCTTTCCTTTCCTTTCCTTTCCTTTCCTTTCCTTTCCTTTCCTTTCCTTTCCTTTCCTTTCCTTTCCTTTCCTTTCCTTTCCTTTCCTTTCCTTTCCTTTCCTTTCCTTTCCTTTCCTTTCCTTTCCTTTTTCCTTTCTTCTGCTATCTCTTGCTCTTTCTCTTGTTATTTTGCTTTCTTTCTCACTTGCTTTCTTTCTCTCTCCATCAATGTACTATATAAAGTTATTCACAGATACACTTTTTAAAAGTATAGATTTTTGCTCAAAGAGAAGCTATTTAATTAGGCAATTGTGACTTGGTTCTCAGCTGGTGAAAATCAGCAGCAATGATTTATACCAGCTGAACACATAAATTCTGGTATTTGGTAGCAGCTTTTAGAGGACCTGGCTTGTAAAGTGCATTGAACTGTGTATTATATTAGCTACAAAAACATTTTGTAAAAATACAGTTGTATTTTATGCCATCTTTTTTTTTTTTTTTTTTTTTTTTTTTTACATCCTTTATGTTCCCACAACGTTTGCATGATTAAACAAGAGAAAAGATGGACTTGTCATTGCAGAACAGACCAGGAGCTGGGTGATAATGGTCTAAGCTCCCTCTTACATCATGGACAAGTCACTTGAAGCTGAGGCGCTGAATATCCTGTACGAGGTACTGACAGCTTGCAAGCTTCACTGGAGCCCACAGTGCTTTACAGGGATCTAAGGGGCCTCTAGAGGCATCTGGAGCTGTGATGGATACAGCCCACAGGTTGGCTGCTCATTAGGGAAGGAGGTGGGAGTAGGTGTCCAAACCACCATTGCAACAGAATGGAAGGGCAGTGCAGTATGAAGGGGAGTAGGGAGTGACAGTTGGGATTTTTTAAAAATGTATTTCATTTTCTCAAAAAGGCTGATGGATTTTTTCCATGACGAATGAATTCTTCCGTCCAAATGAATTGAAGGGTGATAATCAATATGTAGACCTCTGGTTAGGGACGTCTGAGAACCTAGTGAAAACCACAGAATCACAGAACAATCAGGGCTGGAAGGGACTTCTGGAGATCATCTTGTCCAACCCCCCTTCTAAAGCAGGTTTGCCTACAGCGGGTTGCGCAAGAACGTGTCCAGGCAGGGTTTTAATAGCTCCAGAGAAGGAGATTCTGCAGCCTTTCTGGACAGCCTATTCCTGTGCTCTGTCACCCTTACAGTAAAGAAGGTTTTTTTACAACAGACAACTTTACAACAAACATCATCAGCAAGTCTCACAGAGTTAGCTATGCCTGGAAAAGGGTAAGGAAAAGAATGAACACAGGAGTGGCAATGTCCTAAATCACCTAGAAAACTTGCCAGAGTTTGTCTGTCAGAGCTGAGAGCTGTGGGAGAGGTGGCAAGTTCTGGTAAGCTAAAGGGATCGGGCCCTGATTGCTGAGGATATCAGAATTTTGCAACACTCTTCTGCCTTCATGGATGTCTGTACATCTGTCCTTTCAGCTGCCTTCTGCTCTCAGTGGTGAGTTCCAGCAAACTTTGGCAGGAGGCTGTAGTTTCAAGAGCATCAAACACAGACAATGTGCCATCTGCCTAGATATGCCAACTCTGCTGTTGAGCTAGTTCTTCCTGGACTCCCTCTATGAGTAGTGATTAGAAATTGGCATCAGTATCCTCTTTCATGCTTGTGTAAAACAGTCCAGAACTTCTCTGAAAAAGGTAGCACACTGCCAGGGTAGTTCAACATTAGCCTCATAAATGATCAATTATACTTGGTATACTTAGAAGGAAAAATAAAGTAACTGTACTCCTTGCAGAGCTAGGTAAATTAATTTAGTGATAATAGTCCCAAACTCTTGGAACTGAGTTCCTGTCTCTATTATGGTTAAATTGCCTTTGAAACATGCTAAATCTATGGGCATAATAAGTCAAAGAAAGGCATTTCTGTATGAAACACCAAATTCATTTTCCTGCTCTGCTTTGTGCTCAGTTATAACTGGGATTTCATAAGAGTGTGCTTGAGAGTGGAAAATCATATTATCCTTTAAATATGGTGTCCCAGCTATGGCTGAACTTTCAGTTTGGACTTTGACCAAGCTGCTGGGCTTAAAGCGTAGCTCTGGAGCTACCAGATGGACCATATTATTCTCACTTGCAGAAACTCTATCAGACAAACTGCTTTGACCAGAACAGGTCTACTACTCATGGAAGGTGTGAGGTACTAATGGGACATTGTGTTCCTGCTGTGGGTGTCGTGCTTCTACTGGTACTCATCCCAGATTGCCTCATGCTTGTGTTTTAAAATTTCCTGGATCAGAGGAATGGGGAAGGGTCTAGTGGAGATACAGCCCTGCTAGCAGATGGGGCATGGCCAGATGGACGTGCCTAAATGAGGACCGTTGGCGTCTCAGCATCACAGCAGCCTGAAGTGCTTCACAGCAGAATGTCTCAGCCCAGCCAACAGGCACTGCCAAAGAGAGAGATGTGTTGGAAATCACACTTCTTTCTTGGACTCAAGCGCCTGTGTACAGCTCTGATATACCTGCAGCTTTGCCTGTATTTGACTAGTAAATAAACAAGGCTGGAACATGTTCGCTGGCTGCCCATGGCAAATGGCACAGCAGAATGTGCAGCCAGGTGTTTTTATCCCCTAAACAGATTACTTTACCCTTACAAAGCTTTGTCAATAATCCTTGCCCTTTGCTAGGATGACCATGCCTGGGTGTTGTCTGGATTCATTAGCTGGTGTGGTGCTCACACACAATGGGGAGTAAGCTAAGATTCAAGCAGTCTGGATGATCACAGAAAAGAGCTGGGATCATTTCTCTGCCTTTAGCCAGCTCTTTAATACAGACATAGCCTTGAGACTTAAAGAATTTCATGACCCTTTACTTTTCCTTTCCTGAAATAGTACATTCTCCCCTTGAGCTCCTGTCACTTTCTCATATCCCAGAAGAGTACTGCAATTCACTTCTCTGTTGACTGTAGAGCTAACTCCTTTGTTTGTTGTGAACCTGGCTCCTAACAGCTTTGGTGTCCCCTAGTCCTCCTTCTACAAGGGAAGGTTCCTGTACTGAAAGAAATTCCTCTTCCTCCTTTCTGGATATCTTTCCAGGATGTCTTCCCATTTTTATGTAGCTATGCTCAAGAATGCATAACAGAGGCATAAAGTTAATGTCCTGCTGCAGCTATAGCTGGTAGTCAAGAAACACACAGATTGTAGACCTCTCTTTCACCTGGTTTGCAGAGGTCTGTGCCTCAGCTGGAGTTCTTAGCAGTATCCCTGAGACCGTAGGGTTTAGGTGTGACAACGTGAAGCATGCAGAGGAATCAGAGACCTCTCTGTCTCGAGAAACTGGGCACGGTGCTGGTGAACCAGTGCATAAGTTCTTCATGACACTGCCAAACCTCACCAGTGTCCAGCACCCTTCATTCCAAATGCACGGATAGAAATCTGAGGACCTGAGTTCCACGAGCATCTGGGAAATGAAAAACCAACTAGCTTTTCTGGCTTTGCGTCAAGGTGGAAAACAAATGGGATTTTTGTACTCTGGTTTTCTTCTTCCCTGCTGAGCAGAAGTTGTAACCTTTTCTAGAGTGGGCTGGAGAAATGTGCCCTCATTTCCAAGAGATGGGAGAAGGGAGATTAAGAGATACAAACCACTTCTTGGCCCAGCTCACAGCCTATAGCCTAACTGGCCCACAAAGAGGGTGCAGAAGAGTGTGTATGGGGGCACTGACACCCATTTCATCATTGCCTTGCATCCGTGGGAAGGGGTCTGCAGAGAGAATCAGGAGAGTTTATTGGCTTAAAATGGAGTTTGTTGCAAAGCCTATGTGGTTGGGGTTTTTTTTAAGCAAATGTAGCCAGTTGTGACCCGCTTGTAGAAATGGGTGGGAAGTCTGAGTCCTTTATGTGCGAAAGACAGGTAGTAGGTTTAAGGATGAACTGGAAGTCAGAGAGTTAGGAACCATGAAGAAAAGAAAGGGCAACAATGAAGAAAAAGAAAGGAATGAAGTACAAGACTGTTTCTCAAGGCTGTATTTTAAAATTTCACTTGATTGGTTTTCAAGTCAGAATGATTTCAGGTCCAGTGTGTTTCCAGTAATGATGGTAAAATAAGAAGGAACTTTGAAAGGAATTTGTAATCTTTGTATTACTTCCCCATTTTTTTTTTAACATTTCATGAAAAGGTCTTTTGTCCTTCCTGGCTTGAAGTCGAACTTGGGAGTAAAACTTGTCTGTGTTCACCAAGAGAAAAGACCTTTTTCGATGCAAAATTTCCGATACTTGGATTTGTGATATTGGAGACGTTCTTTTTTTTCTTAGGAAGAAACATTTATATATGTCTATATTTTACAAAATTTCATTGTTCTAGCAAGTATCAAATAAGGAAAAATGCAGCAGGGTCCACAGGGTATTCAGGAATCCAAATCGTGCAGAGCCAGAGCTGGAGACAGGATCACTGGAATAGAGAAAATTGAGACTCTGGCAGCTTGATCCGACATTAGTCCTGGAGACTCACCTGTAAACCAAGCTGAGCACCTCCAGCTTGTGCAGGCCCCCGAACAGAGAGAGTCGGCTCTTTTGTGCTTAGCATGGAAGGGCTTGCAAGGGAATTGGTGAATCCAGCTTCATTTTCATGTGTCTTCTGATGAAATGTATATTGAAGTCATTATGATAGTGCGGGCTTTTCCAGATGTGACAGTAAATGTCTGCAGGCACACTTTTTAACAGGCTGCAGGGTTAGGAAGACATTTTATGATCTAGGTGGATGAGGCTGTTTTATGTCTGGGCGAAAGAAAGTTAATGGCAAAGAGCTGCCTAACAAACCTTTTTCTGAGTGATTGCTAGCCAAACTAATTGTATTTGGTCATAAACCAGATGGGACATTTGGGAAGTATTAGCCAACTTTTGCATAACATATGCAGGAAGATGCTGAGAAGATGCAACTGGTATATCATGATGTTGTACAAAACTATTGAGTTACATGGCACAGACAGTGAGTTTCTTTAAAAATGTGACCCTTGTCAATGCTGTGGACGTAGTTCACATGAAAGGCATAGATTTTTGGTGGGACATATTCTTATGTTATTTCTTCTGTATTTCCCTTTTTCCACCCATCCGCAAATAAGGTCTTTGCTTTCCTATCAGCTTGAGGATCTTTGAGATATGATGGTGATGAGAAACAGATATTTACCTCCAAGAATGTGGGCCCACTTGATTTTAGTGAATGTTTTCTCATCACCCGGAGAGTGCTGAGTCTGCCACTACATTCGAAAGGAGTCTTTTAAAATAATAACCTTGATAGGTAATGATGTTGCCTGTGTGAATGGCCTACGGAAAGGACAACCAGAAGACATGATGGTCTTCTCTTCTGGAGTGTCCTTGTGCTTGGAGGTGGACAATGCTGTTGTGTTTGTTGAAGGAAAGCTGAGTGAACATCTAATTTCAGATTGTGTTAGAGAAACCCTAGTAGTCCCCATAAGAAGGTTTTGCTGCTTGTAAGTCATAGAGGAGCTGGTTGGAAGATCTCTGAAATCATTCCTGAGATCTCTGGGTGTATCTTCACTGCTAAGTAGGAGAGGTCAGGTCTTGGAACACTGGTTGTCCACACTGCATTGCTGTTAGCTCACTCCCAAACCCTGCTCTCAGGCAGAGGAGAGCCGAGGTGTTTGGACAGAAGCCATGCTGTGACACTTGGCCTCAGGGCCAGCGAGCCGGCCCAAGCTAGCTTTATTTAGTAGAGTAGGTGTTGCTGATGAGGCGGCACTGCTTTTGGCTCCTTCTGTCCCGCTCAGTCCTTCAACACTGTCCCAGCAGGCTTTGCACCTTCAAACACCCCCACAAGTCTTTATGCCACATCTCAGAGCTCGTAACACCTACCCTCAGTTTCTTACTATAAAAACATTATGCTGGCAGGCTGCAGTGCAGCCCACCTAATATTTCAGACACTTTGAACTGACACCCCCCCATCCCTACTCCAATAACTACTATGATCTAGGACTGTGGGGTATCACACAGGACCCAGAGGAGGCTGAAGGCCAAATGCCATGTGCTGTGGACAAGGCAGTCTGCTGGCAAACTCAAGCTGTGTGTAGCGATAGAAACCAGGCTGCATGATTGGACTTCAGGGCTAAATGGAAGCACAACCCTCTTTGCTACAGCAGTATAGAAGAAATTGTTGTGGATTTAGGGAATCATGCCCTTGGAAGACGAGAAACACTTTTACCAGTGCAGACATTGGAAATAGTTTGTGAGATCAATGTTCATCTGACTGGCTTCCCAGCTCACTTTCAGGTGTTGAAAACTGTCTCAGACAAATCTTGTTTTGTTAAGACACGTAGCAACACTCAGAACCCAACAAGTCTTCATAAATACCCCTGGTTAAGCCCCCAGTACAAAAGAGTTGTTTAATACGGTTTTCAAATGCAAGGTAAGTCATGGCAGCCAAATGCAAGGTCATTCTTATCAACTCAGCTTACTATGCAGAAGTGTCCAACTTCTGCCTGCATTGCATGTTATGTGGGCACTGTGATAGTTACTACATCTTAGCCAACATGTGACAATGCCATCTGGGCTGCCATAACTGGATAGTGTGTTTGAGCCCCAGCATCCAGCTCTTCAAAGATGATGGGTTTCACCTCCGCAAAAGGGTAGCATATGTGGACTGCTCTATGAGAAAGAAAATCCAGCTTATCTTTAATCCAGAACGCACAGATTTGACATTCCAGGCATATCCTGACATTGTTGAAGGTATTACTGAAATACTATAGGTTCCCATGCAGAATGAGCAAGGATACATTGTTATATACAGAAAAGGACCTTGTGCCAAAATGCTTGAAATCTAAATCTATTTAATAGCCTGGATGTGATTTACAGGAATATGAGTGGTAGGTAGGTGCTCAGGCAACGACTTAGTATAAAATCATAGACACGGTTTAGTTTTCATTTGCTCAGTGTGCAAATGTCTGAAGGGTCACTACTGAAAAAGCCTTTCTGGCTTTGGTTTGAGGAATTTGCATCTCTTGACACAATGACCTTGCTACTGGCCTGGAACAACCAGCCTGTGGAGGTCTGAATGCCAGCAACTCATCTCCCAACCAGTCAAGTCACAGTCACAAGATTTTTCCTTCATCCCTGAGTGTATAGGAATGCAGTCCCATTTATGTAGGTGTTGGGGGAAGATTCCTCAAACTTTGCATCTGGTCCAACTCAAAGTAGACACCTGTGTCCTTATTTTATCTTCAAGCATCAATCATTGCTTCATAGTTGCTCTGGAGATCCCAGGTCAGGTATGGCAAACGAGGCAGGCTTCCCAACGGGGGTACCAGTTCATCTGCAAAGGTGGAAGTGACATGCCTTGGCTAAGCAACGTGAAAGCCTTGATATGTCTTCAGAGATAACACGGAAGGGAAACCATCAGTCTTTTGGTGAACCTGAAAGATGAGGCAGTTCCTTCAGCTAACAAGGAGATCACAGAAGGCAACTGTGGCTTTTATAATATGGACATATAACTACTTACTGACTCAGGGCAGTGAGGAGATGGCAGATTTTCACCACTATCAAACCAAGCTGGATTTGAACTAGCATCCAGAACATATCTCAGTAGGCTTTCAAGCCTCTGGATGTCTCTCTTCTGTACAGCACTCAGGTCTAAGAGGCTCTGAGTGTTATTACTACAATAAACATTGATGTTAGCTCTGTATCTGACAGGTATGGTGCACCTCAGAAATGCCACACATATCCTCAGCCTTTAGGAATTTTGCCAAATCCTATCCATTCAAAACAGATCCCATAGCTGCTTCCCCTGCAAAAATCCAGCTGCACCATCTATTGTGCCTTTACAATAATTATCAGAAGATTTTCTTCCAGCTTAGCAGAGCTGCACCTTATACAATCTTGACCTCTGAGGCACAAAGAGGAAGAAGAAAATAATATGGCACAATATCTGCTTCAGCTGTTATTCCACCAGGGCCAGCCAAGCTACTGAAAGGGAAATCCCTGCACAAATCAAAGAAATTTAGATATTTCTTTCCTTCTAAGAGGCATTCCTGACAAAGCCAAGGCTTGTTTCCGAAGTCATGGCTACATTTCAGCATCAGAGAAACTTTATTAAGCAAATATTGACCAGTGTTGAAGGAAACAGCAATAAAAAAACTGTTGAAGGTGACAAAAGCTATTGCACTTGGGCTGTAAGCCAAATTTTGGGAGCATTGTTTCACTGGTGAGATGGCTTTTGCAAGCAGAAGGTAGCAGTAGATGATGCATGTTTCTTTTACTTTTCTTCTTTCTTCATTTTAATTGGAGAAAATGCAGTCCTGGAAATGATGACAGAAACACTAGTGAATGCACAGAATCCTGCTATTGTCCAGGATTTAGTTACACAATGGTCCAAACAAAGATCCAACACGTACACCAAAACTAATAAAGACCTACCTGGCAAGAACACGAAGAGGAACATTATGTGTTGTGGATTGGCCCCAGGAATGAGACCATTGAGTGGAAGAATATTGGAAAAAGATGGGAACTCCACCTCCACTGAAGCTGATGGAAAAGTTCAAAGGAGGCCCAGGAATGATGGGGCAGGAACTCAGTAATGATATACAAGTTTTAAAGGTTTAAGGCAAAAGTCAGGGGTCACACAGATGAGGGTTTAAGCTATGTGTTGGTGAGGGAGAGCCAAGAAGTCTAAATATTTGCGGCTTATGTGCAGAGGGGTGGAAAAAGACAGGAAGATACAGCATAACCCCGCAGGCTGTGTAGGTGTGAGTCAAGGCAACGTCATGCCCTTAAAACTATTTCAGCTGCCTCCACAGCAGAATTGAATTAAATCTTCACAAGCTGGTGAAAGACACTTTAAAAAGTCTTCTCTACCCATTTCTTGTCCTTACAGAAGTAATGATACAAGAATGACAACATTAGACCAGATGGTGTCCCTTACTCAGATATAGTCAGAAACAAATGTTTGAAAAAGTATTCCCAACAGCAAGTAGTGACTTCTCTTTTCTTTGTAATACCCTCAACTGATTCTGACATGGGTGAGTCTAGAGTACAGTTTTATTGTATTCAAATATCAGACTCATATTTCATCTTCAAGAACTCTCCTTGAAGCTGAGGGAGGATTTGTCCCTGAGATAAGGTATAGTTTAACAGATATTTTCTTTTCTGCTGCTTCTCTCCTTCTGTTATATATGCCAACTCTAAGCCATATTCACCCCAGCACTATATAGACAGTTCCCAATGGTTCTGCAGGATATCCTCTTTTATTAAAAAATTACCAGCTCTCCTCATCATATATATTTTCAGAAGCATGGATAGTGTGGAAAATATAGTTGTTACCCCATCCCTGGGCTGGCATATGAATCAGAAGCCAAGGACAAGCATTGCTTCTCTACACTGGCATCTAGACAAAAGTTGTTATCCATGTTCCCTCAGCACCTCACCTTCAGTATCTGACCAAGGTGGATAAACCATCCTCTTTCATTGCTAGTCTCCTTTCATTGACTATAGAGACAATGCAGCTGACATTGCGCCAAATGTTGATTTGTCATGACAATTAGGAAGTTAGTTCAAAAGTTCACAGAAGGCATGAGCTTTCCACTACCCCCCTTACTCCCTGTATATGCATGGGATCAGGTTCTTGTTCAACCATATGATACCACCTTGATCTACATATGATATTGCTTTTTGGGTTTGACATCTGAGAGCGGTTTCGGTGCAAAATGTCAACTGGGACCTTTGGGAATGTCACAGGTCCATCAAAGTAGCCTGGTGTTCATGGGATCTGACACACAAAACAGGGCACCATGCTTTATGTTCCAGCACCAAAAGCTCTATAAAGGTGCAAATCAGTAGTTTGTCCCTGGAAAATCCTGATCTAGGGCTGTGCTGTTGTTATATGACTCAATTTGCTTGCTAAAGACAACATTGCTCTATCTGAGCTAGCACTGTTCACTGTGTCTCTGCAAAGGTGAGATCTGTTGCTTGCAGAACTGGTTGCCTTGTGCTTCAGGAAAACAGAGTGAAAAGGTCTAACATCATCTTTGCAAGTGCAGTGAAAGAAAGTAGGTGCTGGTGCTTCTTTTGCAGCTTTCCGTGTTTCTCAGTGCTGCACATTCAGACCTGGGAAAGGGAGCACAACAGCCGTGTCACCGCGGCTCTATGTCTTCCCCACTTTGTTTATTTAGGTGTAGGAGGCTAATCTGGCTCTGAGGAGGACTCAGCAGAAATGGAGAAGGGCAAAACATTTTACATTTGAGGGGGGGCAGGCATTGAACAAAACACACCAGATAGCACCAAATGGTCTGCAATGAGGAGGGTCCTCAAATCTGCAAGTATACCCCCAGGGAGATGGGATTTAGAGCGGGAAAAGGTAGAGATATAGGGATTGCTTCTTCCTATGTAACAGGTACAAAGTAGCTCAGGGGGATTTAACAGTAAGAATAATGTATATACACACAAAGATGCAAAGGGATATAGACTTTTCAAAGCCTTTCCCATACTGGCTCTGTCTGGCAGCATTTGAGTTTTAAAATACCAATGCCTTTTCTTGTCACTCTCAGCTTTAATTTATTATTTTTTTAAATCAATAAATATCCCTCCACTTCTCCATCTGGAGGATTCTTCCTTCATCCCATCACTGCCAAGCCGATCAGAGCCACCTATGCAATGCCATTTGTTCCAAAACATATTTCAATCTTGGCCTGTTCTCAGCCTCATAAATTCCTGACATGATTCGGGAGACATTTCTGTTGGAAATAGCTCTCTGCTGCACTGTCGCATTTATAGAGGTTGCTGCTGCTGCCTCTGATGTGAGGCCAAACATTAGGAATAATTGTAGCAGGAAGCAGGACAGAACTTGACAAATCGTTTATTTATCTGGATTGTTTTAATTTCAAGATCATGGAAGTTCCCTCACTTACTGATTTTAGGAGCAAAAAAAAAAAAAAGAAGAAGGAAGGAAAGGGAAGCACTGCTCAGATTGCTCAGGAATTTTCTATTTTATTTTTTCTTTTTATCGCTTTTGTAAGAGGCAAAGAGAGAATCATTATGCTTGCTTCTGAGGACAGGGGAGTGAATTAAATGTTGGTGACATGGCTCTGCATATGCATATGTGTGTCTATGTGTTTGTGATGGTAAGGAGGGGTGTGCGGAGATGTAGGTGGGCCCCCAGAAACATCAGCCACAGAGCCGCCCCGGTCAAGGCTGAAGCTGTACATGAACAAGGTGCTAATGCTGGCAATTCAAAGGAGCCACACATCCAGCCAGGCAATGGCCCATACTCAAAGTGTGAAGTCCTTGGGCATGTGGCTCATTGCTGAGAATGAAAGCTGCAGGATGTGGATGCCAGGAGCCTTCAAACACACCATGTCTGAACTGGGGTAGCTGTGTTTGCAAGTGAGAGACACGTGCACACACTGGGAGCCTGAGCTGAAGGCTGTTGAAGTAGACAGAAAAACATTTTTCACTTTAGTAAGCTTTGGACAACACTGGAGGTGTAGCTGAGAGGGAGAATAGGAAAAAGAATAAAGTCTCACCAGTACAGGCACACCAGGAGGTCTAAGAGGATTCCTGGTGCTCAGAAACCACAGTTTAAACATCTTCTACCCCTGTCTCACCATTGACTGAAGCACAGAATGAGCTGATGAAATGTGACCTCATGGCAGAGGGCTACTAAGGTTGTCTTCCCACACTGGCTTGCTTTCTGTGTAGCGTTGCTCTAATACAACAGGGAATTAGCCTTGCCCAATCCTACTGCCTTCCGAAGAGGGTAATGAAGGTTTGCTTAAGCACCCATTTTTGGTAAAATTCTAAGAGCCGTTATCAAGTACATGTTGAAATATGTTCCTAAGTAGTGATCCTGAATTCGAGCTATAGCCTCTTGAGAAAGAAACCCGACTCTGATTTCACTGCTGGGTAATAGCTTTGGGAAAAGAGATCTCTTCTGCTGAATATTGGGCAGTGATTTTTCGAGACTACTTTTGCTGTCAAACCAAGAGCTCTCTTAACTGAGTATAGATATGGGTTAAGAGCTGCTGCAAGTTCAGAAGAGAAAACTATTCATGTTTCCAGCAAGAGCTACAATCATGTTAGCTTAACACAAAGGAACAATAAAGGGCTCTACTCAGCGAAAAAAATGGCAGAAGTCAACAGCTGGGAGCTGGAGCAAAAAAAAAACCAGTTATAAGCAAGTGAGCATTGTAAATGGAAAGAGGAGGCTGACAGCCTAGGGCAATCTATCAAGGAATGGTTAAAAGGTTGGCCAATCATTAGGGTGCCTTCAGGAAAAGATTCCTTAAACAAATTCAGGTTACTGGGCTCAGTCCAGTTTCAAGGTGAAAGTGTCTGTTCTGTGCTACACAGGAGATCAGATTAGAGGCTTGTTGGTTTCTGTCACCTTTAACATCTCAGAGTGCCAGGAAGCACTCGTGCATCTCTTAAACTGAGAGAGAAAACAGAAATTAAGCTATCTCACATTGTTTCTTAGATTGTCAGTGATATGGTGTGTTTGCATTTTACTCTCAGCAACCTGTATAATAGTTCAGATATGGTTATGAAAAATATTGCAGTGGTGGAAAAGAGATAACAAACTGTGCTGTATGTCTGGCTTGACAGAGGCAGAAAGTAGCTCCCCTGTCAGGCTGCTGGCAAGAAGTTACATTTGAAATCCTCCATTACATTCCTAGCAGCAGCACCCAGCACTGCCATTGACTGTGATGTTGAGTCTACCACCTTAAAAAAAATGCTAGCAAATGAAGGCGGATGAAAAATATATGTGTTTTAAGGTCCTGGAACAAAATGAGGGCAGAACCAAAATAGGTATTACTGTATTTAGGACTGATCATTCTTTCCTGAGCTCCAGCATCTTCTCAAAGGTAGGACAGAGAAGTTAATCCAGTGCAACCTCTCCCATATTATTATATGAAGAAAATCTCATAGACATGCAGTAAGAAGTGCAGATGAAAAGGTGGAAAAAATGATGGATTAATTCTGTTTTCACTGAGGGAGCTGAGGCAGTGAAAGCTATAAAGAAAGACTATTGCAAAATAGGGAAATAGCAATTCTTTGAGTCTGACCACATCTCTGTCATTCCAGTAACACCTTCCCATAAGACTGACCACCTCAACCCATAACTGTGGCTGACAGTCACATTACCCTGGAGTCTTCATCATGGTTAAGTCACAATAATCTCCCTCTGGGAAATTAAGTAGCCCTGAAAAATTTAACAAGGTCTGCATTGCTTTGAATCTTTTAAGCACCCCCTGACATGTTTCAGTCTCCCTCAAATTTGATGCTAGTAAATTATATTCCTTTTATCTGAAAATTAATAAGGATAGTAGAGAAAGGGAGAAGATAAAATAGATGGAGAGGAAAACTGGGATGGATGCCAGAAGATCTGATGCTAATCACATCCAGATAATGTCCAAATCCAACATCGCCTTCCCCTGGGTATAGTACCCAGGACACAACGCCAGGAGAATGTCAGTGCTGAGACTCCAGCACTTGCCTGCGCGACCAGGGAAAGGGAATCTGCAAATATTTAGTCTGCCAGAAAGACTATTCCAATTAGTGGATGTCAGATCAAGGCCTGAATGATTCTGAAACATGTAAGGGTTTGGACAGGGCTTAATCAAGTCACATAAGGGTCGTCACTTACTTAAAACTATTAGTGTCTGACGAGCATGTGCATCTCCACACACTGAAACCAGAAACTATTTAATTTACACTAACAGTCGTGGGATGGATCCATTTAGCACAAATTCCTGTGTCCCCAGAAAGATGAGCCTGGGCTGATTTCATTGCTTTTCATTCCCTGGTAATTTGCTTATTCATAAATAAAAAACACCATCATTATCTGAGTTAAGGGAAGGAGCCTTTGTCACAGAAGACAGGGTGTCATCACCCAGCTGTGTTATTGCTAGCTTCAGTCTAACCGTTGGTCCTAATATGGTTGTGGTTAATGCTTACACCAACAGTCACGGACAAGTGAGGACTTTTTTGGAAATGAAGGGAGAAGGACTGCAGAGCCCCACGTGAACATTCAAGTCAAGAGAGTCTTGTCAGCAGATGCAGCAATGCTGGCATCATGCTGGTTGTGGGAAGGGTGCTCTTGTCACTCACCTTCGTTTTTCCACACTGCAGTTACTATTTTTCTTCAAATAAGGACAGGAAAATCTTGCAGGACAAGACAACAAATAACAAAGAGACTCAGAGGAACTGATGGGGTGGAATTTAAGGCTCAACCTTAAGTGCAGACACTAGTTTAATCCTTGTTCCAACTCCAAAACCAGTCAGGATGTCCTCAGCATGATGATGCCTGTCCATTCCCTACCAGAAAGGCACCAACAACCTGATAGCAAGTTCAGGTTTCTTTGCTGAAAGGCTAGGCTCCTTCTCCAATTTGAGTAGTGAGTCAGAGTGCAGAAGATGCATTTTCATCTCCCCCTGAGCCCTCCTATGCAGTTGAGTTGATCACCGGGGCCCACCTCTTCCAAATTTTGCTGTCTCTGAGAACGCTGAACATCCAAGCTACATCTGAACAAGTAATAAAATCAGGCCACATTTATCTAAATCGTAACTCATAATCACACAGTTAAAATCCCATTTTTCTGGCCCAAAACTGTGCATGGAGAATAGTCTCTGGCTAGTGCTTGGGCAGCATTGTTAAACCATACCGGGAGCATGCTAACACTCAGCCAGCTTCTATAGGCGAGCCCTTGCACTGAGTCTGATTACTGTGTAGATCCCAAATGCCTCCAGAGACAGAGGAAAGAGGCAGGCATCTTCTCTCCATATCAGTAGGATATTATCTGGGATGAATCAAGCATTGGATGTGACATGCATGATCATAAGGTTCTACTCTTGGTGCTTCAGATGGATAACCTTAGATGACATAAACCCCTGACACCTTTATCTGCTGCCCTAAATTCTTCATCTGGAGGAATAAGGGATAACGAGAGATGAAGGAGAGCAATTCTGCCAGTTCTCCCTGAGGTACAAATTTTGCACTGTAAAAACAGTGGGCACTGGGACTGTGTTCCTGAGAACTGTTGTGATTCCTTTTCTGCAGATATTGAATGGTTCGTGACATCAGCCTTTGCTTTTACTTTTATTGCCCCAGTAGGAGAACTGAGATGAAATGCTTTGGTCGAGATCACCCTCGAAGAGAGTGGCAGGGTGGGATGTTGAGTCTGGGTCTCTGAAATACCAAGCTAGTCCTCACACCATCCTACCTGCAGAAAAAGAGCTCTGGGGATATAGAAGCAACCCTGTTTTGTTCAGTGAGGCTCTGTCCAGACTAAGCATAAGAGCAGTGAAGTACAATGTCCACTGAGCTTGCTTTCCAGTGATTGTATTTCAGGCAGCTTCTAGCTGTGCTTTTTAAAAATAAAAGTTTTAGAGAGGCTTATAGCAAATGCCTGCTATGAAATAGACTTTTTATAGCTAACACTGGAATAAAACCCACCAAAGGTGACAAAAGAAACGGTTTAAATAGGGCCAGATCTGGCTGCATGTACCTTCAGGGTATAGCTCATAAGGCAGTAATGCAACTTACTTGCTTTATATCAGCTAGCATCATGGTTCAACTACAGACCTATGCAGGAGGCCACAGCCAACTTTTCCCAGCTAGGAGCACCCTGCAGATATTGTCTTAAATATCAATGAGACAAAAAATGGACCACATAGGAGTAATTTCATTTTTGCCTGTGTCTGTGTGGTGTGTAAGTCAAAGTTAGGTGTATATGCATTTCTCACACCCTTTTAGAGTGACAGCATGGATCTGGGAAGCTTGATATTTAGATGCTGTAGCCCACCAGTTTTATAAAAATCAGAGCTCAATGGATCTTTTGTGCCAGGTAATGTTTCAAAATATTGCATTCAATAATGCTGCCCAAAGTAAGTATTGAAATGCTGCACGTGATTATCATTTGAGATGATTTGGGGGCTCTTAGCTGCACAGGGCTGGCAGGGACAGTCCCTTTTACATGGCAAGCATGAGGAAAGACCAAAGACATCACAGGAAGTCTTGCTATGCAAAGTACAGCTAGACAAAACAAGAACAACTGATTTACTCTTACCCGAACTTAGCGAATGAGCAGCAGTTTGTAAAATTAGTTTGTCCTTATTCGACTCAAGTCAATCCAGGTTTTGCAGCTGTCTGCTGTATGACCAGGGCTTCATCAGTGCTTACTGCCCTTGGGCATACCTTGCCCGTCTGAAGAAAGAAAGTTATTTTCAGAAGACTAGTTTTATGTGCAGAGTTCCTTGATTATCTGGATGTAATTGAATGACATCAAACTGGAGAAAGAAAAATGCTACTGATTTAGGATGCATCAATTTTCAGTGGTCAAAATTTCCACTTTGCACCTTGTGAAAATCACAAATGAGCATACAAAATTTGAACTCGTGGTTTTGTAGCCCTTTTCCTCTTTGCCTTCCTGGTAGAGTATACACAGTCTGACAGAGGAGAGTTTTCTGACCACAGTGTTTGTTAATGAACTTCACCCCAGCTGTGCAATCCTCATGCTGAGTAACAGCACGAGTTTCTTCGGGTCTCCTCACCATGAAGGGCTTTGGTGTTTATGAAAATGAGACATCCCGAAGGGAAACTTTCATCTGAATTTCTCAACAGGTGAGCCACAAATGTGTTTTATGTTCCATTATTACTAAACAGTATGTCAGTCACATGCAACCAGTCCTGATGGATTTGTCACTCTTTCTGATCCATCAATCAGACAGATTGGAAGGGAATGGGATTTTTCTTCTGTGTTGTGCAAGCTTTCAGTGCCTTGAAAATGATCTCTTTCCTGCTGCATCCTCTGACTGAATAAGGAAATGATGTTTAGATATAAAGACCGTGATTGACAGGCAGGCAGATGCATTTTCTAGAACAAATGCCAGACAGATCATTGGACTATTTTTCTACACCAAACTCCAAAACCCTATGTTTCGTGCAAGGCAACTCAGGAAAAGAATCAGTCAAATCTTCTCAGTCTTAAAACACTAGCAAGAAATCATTCCCAGCCCATGCATTTTTCCTCTGCTTTTGTACCATGATCCTCTTCACTTACCCTCCAGCAAATCTGCGGTACTAAATGCCAGAGTTCAAGCATAAACAGGGAGTTTCAATATTCAGACCTGATCCGTTCCTTTCCTGTTGCAGTCCTCCCCTATTGACCATTTCCCACAATTAGGGGTCCCTCCATTCCCAAAACTGCTTTAAGTACAAGCATGCTATCATGTTTCCTTCCTCTGGGCGGATGCTACCTTTGGTCCCCTTTTCTATGTGTTTCTTAGTTTTTTCTTTTCTTTTTTTTTTTTTTTTTTTTTGGGAGAGGAAAAAAGAAAATGCAAATATATAGCAGTAATAGATCTTTTTCTATATTCCACATTTCACCATGCTTCCTTTAACATCTCTGTTTATGTTATGTTTTGTTTAGCACCTTTACACAGCAACACCTTTTGGAGGAAGATCAGCCAAGTATTTATTTGTTTTGAAGAATTATAGTACTAAATGTTGAGTTCAGAGAGGTTTCCCCATCTCACGTTAGTCTATAGCTTAGCTACAGAATCTATAGGTAATGTATCTGGCCCACAGAGTGAGAAAAGACAGAGATGAGGTCTAAGAGTGGGCTGGACCAGAGGTCTCACCCCTTGACGCAAAGTGCTTGACTATTTTTGAGCCCTTCCATGCATCTTGCAGTGAACTGGGCCTGACCTTTGTTTTTAGAACTCGAAACTCTCCAGAACGTATTTCTTTTGGGGGTATGTGATACTTCTCATGTATTTCTGTATCTGCAGCTAGCTCATGGCCCGTGTTCCTTCTGTGTCCCTCTGGTCAAGTCTCAGCAGAACTGTAATCTCTTACATCTGCGTCTGTAGCACGTACGTGCAATGGTCAAATATACTTGTGTCTTCAAAGAACTGCTTTCTCTTGTATGCCCCTTACTTCTCAGTACATGGAGTGCTCTTATGTGTTCACATTTTGTTCCAAGAAAATAGTCTGGTTCTGGAAGAGACCCCAGAAAGGTTTTCTACAAAGTCTCCAGCTTATTAGAAAGGTGAGCTCTGGTCTTTGGCTGTCTTCCTTCTCATCTTGTATTTTTTCCACTCCTCTTGGTTCTTTCATGCTGTGCAAGTATTTGGACTTTTGTTCTTGAATTGGAGAGTCATGCTGGTCTTCAATGAGAGTATTTCTCCCCTAAAGAATGACTCACCAGGCACTGTCTTTGCTTCCTTCAGAACAATCTGAGAAAATAAAACTGCTGGTTCAGCTTTGCTATTTGGTCACGGTCAGAGAGCAACATGCTGGGACAGGATTTCTCTTCCTGGGTAAATCATGCAAAGTTACTGCAAGTCAAACAAGGTGCCTGCTGAAATGCTTCTTTGGTTTATTGCATTTCATCTGACAGTTCATCTACCTCCCTTTGGTCTGAACACTTGTCTGCAACGATGAGGTAGTTTGTGTGGGTTGTGATGAAAAGGCCTTTTCCTAGTTTGTTCCAAAATCTACTGGGGATGCTGTATATTTTCATTGTCTCTGTTTGTTGCTTGGCCAGCATTTCCTTGCCTGTATAACATCTGCTCACCAGACCTCAGATATCCTTGATCGCATTTGGCCAGTATGAGGCACCTCTCGCTTTCTGGTGTGTTCTTGAGAGCGCATCTGTTCCCAAAAATCTGGGGTTTGTGATTCAGCTGCATTTCTGTCTGATCCATCTATCCCATGTGACTAGCTCTTCTCTGTATTTCCAGCTAGTATTTTCACTCTGTCCTCTTTTCTATGGCTTTTTGTGCATCCTGTTGATATCTGTTGAACTTTACGTCTGATCTGTACTTTCACGTAGGTGGGAGTTCACTTTTCCTACACTCACAGCTCTTCGTAGGGTTACGCAGAGGTTTCAAATTTATGGGTTTGGACTACTGGGGATGGTTATGAAGAATTGTTCTCCCCTTTATCCAAGAATTCACTAGAGGAACTTTGTCTCTTGCCTCCTTCAAGCTCCAGACCTATTGTCCTGCCTTTGACTTCTGCCCTATCTTTTCACCTAGGATCTCCAATTCCTCCAGCCACCCAGTGCCCACCTTCACCTCCTCTGCTCTACCTCCACTCTTAATGTGCAGATATTTAGATCCATAGATTTTGACCCCATATAAACAACTGAGGTCAGGAGCATCCTTAAGAAGTTGCAACCAAGGGAGACAGTTTCAGAGATTGTTTCAACCCAGTTCTTCAGGAAATATCTCTTTCTTTCCATTGACCATAAAGAGGATTCTCCAGTGAATGCACTCCTATGTGCCTTGCTTCGTTGCTTAGCATAGCACAAGATAAATCCAGTCTGTACACTGCAGTTCCTGTCGGATAGCTTGGTCCTTGACACGGTACTCAGAGTAACTTCTTTAGGTGTTTCTGGGGCACTGTCCTCAGCTTCTTCACCTGCTATTCGTATTTCAGAAACCTCTTCTTTTACATACTGGGGAGTGAAAAAAACCAGACAAAAAACTGAGAATTGGTAAGTCTACTGAGCCTTTTCATTCAGACTCTCACATCTTCCATTTCTTTTACCAACTTTGTGTAATTTGGCACTGGTCTGATATATTTTTTTCTCCAGGTCTTTTACCTCTGTCACAAATATTTCATAAGTGACATTTTCTGTGGGCTGACAGTAATTTTATAGTACAATGCACGTTTATTTGGGTATTCTGGTGACTTATGGATGCATCCAGATGAGGGGCTAGCATGTGACAGCCTTTGCTTACTACAGCTAGTAGCACAGCAACTTGTATTTAGCTTTATTTTTTTAACCATTGCAATGCCAGGGGAAAAAAGCATCAAGCTGCTAAGCAGGGTTTTTTGGTGGTCAGGGCTGTAATTTAGCACCAGGGATGCGATTTCTCTCTGACTTTTGTTCCTTTTTACATCAGCCTCCACTTTGAATTTCCTAGATTTGCTCCTAGGACCATAGTCATAACCTAAGTAGAAAAACATCTACCTCAAACACTGATGCAGCCCTTTTTTTTATCCCTTGTGCCTCAGACACAGACCCACCTCATGAAACACTCCTCTCAAGCAGAGCTGCCTGCAAACCCAGGTGTTGTCTGAGCATCAGTGTGTTGCAATGGCCCCACAGGAGAAACTCCTTGCCATAACCTTCCAGAAGTGAATTTTCCTCATCTGGCCTTTCTACACCCTGACACAACTTCTCCTCTACACACAGCAGGGACAATGCAGTGGCTCCTGAGTACTAGGAGAGTGTTGGAGCAGTTGGAAATACTACACAAGAGATTTTCCAGGGAACAGACCTGGGCTCTCATTTAAAACCCAGGCTATAGATCAGACTGTAACTGTCCGAGGATGATGAAGGAATGTAAGTGTATCCTTCTGCCTAGCCCTCTACCAAAACGGAGAGACCATGAGAGTGAGTGGGTCACTGAATTGAACTCTGGAAACCACAGCTTATTGCTAGATCTAAGGCAGAAACAACAGCTGAGAGCTAGTAAATCTCTTCCTCCTTTTTTATTCCCTTGCTGATAGTATGTCTTTTCCATTTAGAAATTATCTCTTGCCTTGCCTATGCACAGTGCACAAGAGGCCCGTGCTCTCTACTTCCATTGGCTGTCTAAATATAAAGGAACTAAGAGGAATTATTACCCGATACCTAGGGCTGTGTTTCCGTGCCTCAACACCTTCAAAGCTCTGATCAACTGCTTGCATTTGGGTTGAATCTCTTTCTCCTTCCAATACTTCTCTTTATGGGATCATACTTTATTGCTTTCTTTCCAAGTGTTTCATTACAAACTTTATTAATGAACCACTAGGGGTAGCCAAATGTGTTTGATTGCATGCAGGACCTTGGGAGAGGATTATGAAGCAAATTCACTGCAAATAGCCTCAGCTTGCTTGCAAATGAGGCAGCCTAACCCACCCTCCTTCCTGTCCCGACACATAAGCTCTCAAGACAGAGACCTCCCTGAACTCAGGACCTTGGGGAGACATGGAAGGGCATCAGATGCTCCAGAGCTCAGAACTTCATGCAGCAACCTGACCACATCAAGACCCAGCACACATCCAGCAAGATAAACAAATAATGCTTGCCACATGGCTGTCACACATCTCAGGAATAAAGCCACCTGATTCCCACTGGGGCTATAAAACATACACTGGAGAAAAGTGAATAGGAAACCTCTGCCTTGGGTTTAGTGAAAACGCTGGGAGAATAAACTACAGAAACTACTGATGTGGCTATTTCCTATCATGACAACTTTTCTTCTTATGAGATCTTCACTGAAGAAGAAACAAAATTTTGTATAGTTCTTTGTCTTGCACCTCCACCCTGCTTCAGGCTTTCCTCCCTGTGCTATTAATATGCAGTCATTAACTGTTGTTAATGATAGTGTGTAATAAGGAAATAGCGCTGCTGTGACAGTGATGTGGAACTGCATAAATTTAATGATTTCTCAGGGTCACACAGGCAGCTTGTATTTCAGGCAAGAGATGTTCTAAAGTCCTACTGCATCCCCCTTCGCTGCCTTAGGTCAACTTTTTCTTCCCACTTTCCACTGCATGGACAAAACCCAAGAGAGTTATATGAAGATATGTTAAAAGTAAGCATGCCCCTGCTCTGTTAGAAAACCAGACCCAAAGCAAGTGGCTGTAATGCTGCAAGTCTCAGTGAACTTGCATCTTCTTGCTATTAGGCTGGAGGTGGCTTGCAAGATATCCTCACCATGCCTCAGCTGGGGTGGTAAGTTTTGCACCAAGGATGTGCTGAGCTACTTTAGCAGGAGTTTGACTAATGCAGTCTGGAATCAGCAGCTTTTCTGTGATTGCATGTGTGAAACATAATCTCTGCTTTCTTGCTAGTGCTAAGCATTGCACTGATAGAGCTCTCCCTCTTCCCTGATGTCTCAATTAGGCCTCCATCATAGATTGGCAGGATGAGAAATCAACCTGCTCATTTTGTTTGGATATGAAAAATTATGAATGTTTATCAATGATATTGACAGTGAGACCGAGTGCACCCTCAGCAAGATGAATGTGGATGACACCAAGCTGAGTGGTGTAGTTGCCACGCTGGAAGGACAGGGTGTCATCCAGAGAGACCTGGACAGACTGGAGAAGTGGGCCTGTGAGAACCTCATGAGGTTCAACAAGGCCAAGTGTAAGGTCCTGCACCTGGGTCAGGGCAATCTCTGTTTTCAGTACACAATGGGGGATGACGTGCTTGAGAGCAGCCCTGCAGAGAAGGGCTTGGAGGTGCTGGTGGATGAGAAGCTCGACATGAGCCGGCAATGTGCGCTCGCAGCCCAAGAGGCCAACCATATCCTGGGCTGCATCAAAAGAAGCAGCAGGTCGAGGGAAGTGATTCTGCCCCTCTGTTCCTGTCTTGTGAGACCTCATCTGGAATACTGTGTCCGGTTCTAGAATCCTCAACGTAAGAAGGATATGGAGCTGTTGGAATGGGTCCAGAGGAGGGATACAAAGATGATCAGAGGGCTGGAGCACCTTCCCTATAAGGACAGGCTGAGAGAGTTGGGCTTGTTCAACCTGGAGAAGAGAAGGAGCTGAGAAGACCTAATAGTGACCTTCCAGTACCTGAAGGGGGCCTACAGGAAAGCTGGAGGGGGCTATTCATGAAGGCTTGTGGGGATGGGACCAGGGGGAATGGGTATAAACTGGAGAGGGGCAGATTTAGACTGGACATAAGGAAGAATTTCTTCACTATGAGAGTGGTGAGGCACTGGCACAGGTGGCCCAGGGAAGTTGTGGCTGCCCCATCCCTGGAGGTGTTCAAGGCCAGGCTGGATGGGGCCTTGGGCAGCCTGATCTAGTGGGATGTCCCTGCCCATGGCAGGGGATTTGGAACTAGGTAATCTTTAAAGTCCCTTCCAACCCTAATTATGCTATGGTGCTATGATACTATGAGCCTAGCACCAGACAATATTTATCCAAAGCTCTTGAAGGAAGTATCTACCCAAACTATGCAGCCTTCCATTAAGAACCAGCCTCCAAAACAGCAGCTTGATTGTTTGCTAATGCTTTGTCTGGTTACTTAAGATATTTTGCAATATGAAGGCCAGAGACGTCACTGATACAATCAGACTTTGAGAAGTAATATTTAAAATAGTCAGTAGAAGATGCAAGGGACCAAACTGGCATAACTTCTCCTCAGAATTGATCCCAGATCTAGTAGAGGTCTTGGTACATGTTCTTGAAAAAGGGGAGGGGGTGACTGAAAATGAGAGGGTAGAATTAAATTAAGCTTTGATGCAGTTCATCATCGGAGACTATTATGGAAATAATAGTGTCATAATAGACAGCTCTGTTAAGGAATGGGGCCATGTAAGAGAGAGAAAACTAGTTTTAGGGAGGGGTAATCACTTTTCAGCTGCTGCTGAGGTTTCTTGGGGCTGATATTTAGTGATAAATTATTTAGAAAATAATTATGGCAGATGACTGTCAAATATTTCTGGGTCTTTTCTAAAGGAAAACAGAAACAACTCTATAAGAACCTTCCAGAGGTCTTCCTAGGGTCAGAGTAAACATTTTATCTTGATATAGCCTAAAATTGCTGAATACATTTCCTTTCTTTAAATGTACATTTGTCCATTTCTGGATTCTGCTAAGTTCCTGAAAAGATGTCTGTCCTACCCACTTAAAAACCTGACTTTGACATTGAAATCATGAGATTCTGCAATATAATGCATTTGATAAGCTTTACATTCAGCTTCTTGCTTTTGAGCCATTATAGCTGGTCTTCTGAAACTTTTTCTAGCAACCATGAGGACAATCAGCTTTGGAAAAATATGAATTGATGCTATAGAATCATAGAATAGTTTGGGTTGGAAGGGACTTCAAAGAACTTCTAATTCCAAACCCCCTAATTCCACCTCCCACTAGACAAGGCTGCCCAAAGCCCCATCCAACCTGGCCTTGAACACCTCCAGGGATGGGACAGCCACAGCTTCCCTGGGCAACCTGTGCCAGTGCCTCACCATCCTCATAGTGAAGAATTTCCTCCTTATGTCTAGTCTAAATCTGCCTCTCTCTAATTTATAGTCGTTGCCTCTTGTCCTATCACTACAAGCCTTTGTAAATAGTCCCTCCCCAGCTTTCTTGTAGCCCTCTTCAGGTACTGGAAGGTTGCTATAAAGTCTCCTTGGAGCTTTGCCTTCTCCAGGATGAATAAGCCCAACTGTCTCAGCCTGTCCTTGTATGGGAGGTGCTCCAGCCCTCTGATCATCCTCGTAGCCCTCCTCTAGACCCGTTCCAACAGTTCCACATCCTTCTTATGTTGAAGATTTCAGAACTGGACACAATACTCCAGGTGAAGTCTCACCAGAGAGGAGTAGAGGGGTAGAATTACCTCCCTCGACCTGCTGGCAACACTTCTTTTGACGCAGCCCAGGATGCGGTTGGCCTTCTGGGCTGCAAATGAACATTGCCACTTGTGTTGAACTTCTCAATCAGAATTACATGTCTCTGGGAAAGAGGTGACAATTTCTGTGGAAGTCATTGCTGAACATGCCTATGGTTGTTTCACTGTATTGCTTTAGAGGAGCAGAAAACTATGCTCTGAACAGCTTGGTGTGAGACCATGCAAAGTGCACATACTTTATATCTGGACATGTGTATTTCCTCCAGAAACACATACTGCTGATCAACCCGGCAAGGGAACAAAACCTCTTCATTTAGCTGACTGATGGTAACAACAGTACAGCTTACCTTTCTGAATCTTCATCGTTTACCTCTTGAAATGACACCTTTTTTCTGTTCTTAGCCATTAGATATGAGATATGGTGTGTATCCAAATCTAAGTCCAAACCTCTCCAAGGTGTGTGAGAGTTCAGATTTCAGCTTGTGCCTATCTCAAATGGGAACCCTTTTTAATAAAGCAGAAATCTCCAGATGCACCTGAACAGATTAAAACCACTAGCAAGGATAGTGTTATTTGAGCTCTTTCAGAGGAACCTTAATGCTCTCACTTACTTTCCATCTCCCTGGTCTCCATCTTGCCATCTGTTATCCCCTGTAACTACTTCATTGTTCTGTATCTTGCTCATGCCTTTTGCCTGACACAGCCCATTCCCCCTTTCCAATAAAGGTAGAAACATAGAGGATATGCTGTATGCACTGATCCTGTTTCTAACCCATTCCTTGCTGAGGGCCCCATGCAAACCACACTATCAATCTGGTGATCTCCCATGATGGAGCCCACATGGGAACCTTAGAAAATGGATTACAGTGGAGGACATATATTTTTTAATGTGTTTAAAATGTCTGGCAGTCTCTTAAGAAGCAAGAGAGACAGAGGAAAAAAAATAAGGGAAGAGAAATGGACCCCAACTCAGTGAGAGTTTTCTGGAAAGGGGATGAGAAAAGTCCTCTGTCATGCTGTACTGCTTCACTCATCCCAGCACAGGAGGTGAATAGTGAAAGTATCCTTAAAGCAGAACTCCCATAGCTGAGGGCAGGGAGGCAAACAGGTGATGTGGTAAACATTGTTTATGGTTTAAATTATCATTAGTAATAAAACTATTTATCATCAGCCTCCCTCAGCTGAAGACTGAGATAGCTATTGCTCCTGAGGACTGAGTGACTGAAAGAATGAATCATTTGCTGCTATCTAGCTTTCTTATTTTCTCTGACCTCCATGGCCCTGGCTCAAGGTCTTGCTGCAGAATGACAGGTCAGCTGCTCTGAGCTCAGTATCCAAAAATTATAGCCTAGGATACAAAGGTAGTTGTCATCACTGGTGCATCTCTCTGCTGACCGAGACAAGGCTTCCTCTGGAACGAGGACTGAGATATCTCTCTGTTTTGAAGACTAATTATTCAGCATCAGAGCTGAGAAAGGGATAGAGATGCCTGATGTGTGACCCTCTAGCACCAGTGGAGATAGGAAGTGCCATCCAGACCCCAGAAGGCTGGTACATTGTTGAGTTTATTTCAGTTGACTCCATTAAAATTCTGCTTTTCGGGACGTCTTTGTTATCACATGCAATACCACGGTTAGCACGTCTAGCTAGCAATATTGGCTTTCCTCCTGCTTCCCTGTGGAGATGGACACAGACATCTTCTTCACATCCCTGTTTGGCCTCCCGGAAGCCCAGAAAATAAGGCAGAGTCTCTGCTGTCATCTGCTTAAGATCATTAACTCAACAACCAGCAATTTAGACCAGGATCTTCAGAAGCACATAGGAATTCTTCCATATTGACCCCCAAAATAATGCATTTTGTTGTCCCTCTCAGCTCCTCACCTTCCCAACATTCCTTCCATCTCTTCTCTTCCAAGCAAAATCTCCCTATCCATAAATCTGCAGTCACTTCTTTCCAGCTCAATGAACTTATGCCTCTCATCACATAGGTCTGCCTGTAGAAAATTCCCTCTGGCATTGGTCTCTTCTACGAAGAAAAAAGTGATAGAACAAGAGGAAATGGCTTCAAGTTGCACCGGGGTGGGGTTAAACTAGGTACTAGGGAACATTACTTCATTAAAAGGGTTGTCGAGCACTGGAACAGTCTTCCCAGGGAAGTGATTGAGTCACCATTCCTGGAAGCATTTAAAAGACGTGAAGATGTGGCACTTAGGGACATGGTTCAACAGTGGACTTGATGGAGTAAGGTTTATGGATGGACTTCATGATCTCAAAGGTCTTTTCCAAACCTAATGATTCTGTGACCCTGTAACATGCAGTGTACACATGGCTCTCTCCCATTGTCAATGGAAACATGGGTAGAGATGATGGTTGTAAATTTGGTGCATGTGCTCTATTGAGGCTAAGGAGGAAATAAGACACTGATACTTCCCTTACTTGACCTGGCTGCTTGTAGAAACCATTGCAGGTTCCTCACTTCATGCTGTGTTTTCCTTTGGAGTTATTGATTAATTGGAATAATAACAATACCAGATTACTCTCCTGGACACATTCTTTCTGCAGCCAGAAATGCTCTTTGGGGTTCCTTACCTCCTTCCTTGTCCAGAGAAGAGGTACACACCCTGACCCATCTGCAGAAAGAAAGGTGAAAAATTTGTTTGGTTGCACATTGTTAACGTTTGGGTGCTGCACAGCAGTAATGGTGGGTAAGACTGACTAAAAAGAGGTTGAGTTCTATAGGTATCAGTAACTTCAAGGCATTTATACACACACTGAGTTTTGTATTACAACATATTTTATTGCAGATGACACCACATAGCACAACTACTTTTCACACAGCTCTTCTTTTTTTCAAATAGCTTCATTTAGTTCTTTCTTTCTTTGCATCAGTTTTACACCACTGTGTCTTTTCCGGACCTGAATATAATTTAAGCCAGCCACAATTACAAAGCCTCAGCTACTTGGAGAATGACAGAACTTTTGAGGTCAAGGTTGTGCCTGTTTCTCTCAGATGAGAACTTGGCCTAAGGCCACTTGCAGAAGTGTGACTGTGGTATGAGCGAGGCTGGAAAAAGACTTGTTGTCTTCCACGGGTCACTCGAAGGCACAGCTCAGGTAGAGTAGCAGGGAGCTCAGACCCACAGCAACACCTGGATTTCTGCAGGACTTCAGTCACTTTGAATCTGGATGAAGATGCACATAGACAGCAAAAAACAGGAGCGCCACATGGTTATGTGCAAGCTCACCCCTGCAATGCTGCATTAACAGAGCCAAGGTCTGGCTTCAAAGGAGAGCAAGAGCACATGAATCACATCACATTGCTAGAGAAAGAGAAGGACAGGAAGAGAACAGAGTCTACTGTGGTGTTCTCCATTGGCACTGAACTGTACTGTGTATACCTGCCTGGAGAGCTGTTGTGTGCTAATCACTTCAGTGCTGGAGCAGACAGGGACATTAAATATAAGATGATGGTCATAAAGACACATGGAGTTATAGCACAGTGGCTGGTGTCTGCCCAGATTGTTAGCTTTGCCATAAAACCCCTTACTGCTCTATTGGAGTCAGCGGGTCGCAGATTTACAAACATCAATGCACAGCTCCTGTTTCAGGGCTTAATTTGCTGTTAAAATCAGTGAGAAATCAGATACCTAAATGAGAAGTTAGACACAGAAACACCTCTGTAGATTTGGCCATGCAAGTCTGGCCAATAAATATCTGAAATTTCCCATCCCCTGTTGAAAGTCTGCTCACACGTAGGCTCTGTGAGCCTTTGGTAATGCTATTGTCTGTGACAACAGAGTCTGGGTACCAGGGCAGGGAAAAAGATCCATAAATCCACTGCTTAATGAGATACGGAGAGATTATCTGGCCCTTCCTTATGATTTGTGGATTTGTTATGATTTAACATACATTTTCAATCCTATTGCAAAGTCCACATGGCACAGCAAGGTTTGCAGTAAATTTTATCTAGTGAGTAAAAAGGAAGCAGGGGCGGTAGCTCATTTTCTGTCTAGAGCTGCTGGATTTTGTGATGGTTTGCATTTTGTTCGTGTTACCTGCTCTAAAGTCAAGTGAGTGGACTGAGGGTCTGGCTGGCTTGTTTGGACATCAAAAAGTTGCAAAAGGGTTACAACAGGGAGTAGTTTTTCCTTGAATAAATACAACTGAAGCAATGACATAGGCTTTCAGCAAGGACTGCTACTGTACTAGCAGTGTTATCTTTTGAAGCACATAGAAATCTATGGTCTTGTATTCTGAGGCTGTACAGAGTCTGTGCCCCTTTTCCTTGCTGACTTCCAGTGCCCTGAGTGTCCCAGTAAAACTCCAGCACCAGTAGATACAGGGGTCATGAACAAATAATCTAAAAGAGCTGTGACAGGTGAAGATGCTCCCACCCTAAGCCTTTCCTTTCTACCTTTCTTCCTTGTTGTACATATTCTTAATTCATTGCAGTTCAGTGCAGGGATGCTCTTTACTGGGCAGCATCTCTGCTCCGTGAAGGGTATTTCACTGGAGCCATTCGACTTTTGCAGCTGTAGATTTGCAGTAGCTTTGTTCTGGTATTGCTCCATTAACTGTAAGAGTTTAATCCTGGATTTATCCTGATGCCCTTAACAAAGCTACACCAAAAGCAGAAAACTCAAGGGCACTTCAGAGAGCAGAGGTTCAAGGATGGGCTCAAGGCTTGTTCTGTAACGCTGAAGTATGATCCCTGCACGTTCCCAACTCTCTCACATTCTTGTCTACATGGTGCATAGACCAGGAAGGAGCTCAGGCAGATGAGGGACCAGGACACCAGCTCACCTCTCTAACTGATCTGTTCAGTAGTATCCCAAGAAATGTGCTACTTTCCCTCTTGTTATGTATCTCCCCAAACACCTTTGAAACACTAGTCTTGAATAAACAAGGTTTCAAGATCAAATTTTCCTCAAGCCACTTTACTTCTTACCATCACCCTCCAGCTGCATTCCTGAATTTTAATTATTCTCCTCACTCTCTCCTTTGTTATGGTGTCTGACTTGCCTGAAAATAAAGCAATGGTAGCTTATCACCAGATGATTCAACTTTGTCTACTCAGCCCTCTGGGAAGTGCTTCCCTCCCATGGCCAGCCCTGACCTCTCTTGTCCCATATGGGATATTGCTGCCAGTCTGCCACAGGACACAAACACACCAGATAGTGTCACAATCAAGAGATATTCTGATCCAAAGCCCCTTTTTATTGCTATTCTGATCATATGAGAAACCACTGAAATTTATGGATTGAAGTCAGACAGGTTCAGCCCACTCCCCAACTTTAGCCTCCTCTTCTCTGACTTTTTTTTTTTTTTGTTAAAAGGTCTACTTTTGCAGAAGGAGAAGGAGAAAAAAAGAACTAATAAGTAAACCACTTGCCAGCTTGTAGGACAACAAATCTGAAAGTGTTTCCCTTAAATTCAACAACAAAAGTCCCATAAACTCCAATGGAGAATACTTTCTCTGAAGAAACTGAGATTCCTGCAAAAAAAACCCCCAATCCTAATGGACCTCTTATATTATCTTAACTCTCCAAAATTCATATGGTGCCTTCTTAAGTCTGTGTCCCACCATCCTTCCTTACAGGGGTGACCATTCCTGTTCTAGCTCCAATTTTGATGCACCCCAGTCATTTCACAGACCTAGAGGTGCATTTCTTCATGCCCTCACCACCACCTTTGTGTCCTTCTTCACCCCACCTCCCAAATGAATTCACAACAAATGCATTATCCTATGTTCCTCTTGGGAAGGAGTTCTCAGTTTTGGATGAGAAGGTAAGCTTTTCATCAGCGTGGCAATCTTGCTGCTCACTTAATAAGAAGTCAGAGTTTTAATATTGCCGTGTGTGGCCTCTGTTATACCATAAACTAGTATTACGCAGGTTCAGATTACTTGAGGTAATAAACATTTTCTCTTTCCACGTTTTATCACATGGATCAGCATCCCATCAGAAGCCTCAGACTCCCAGGGGAAAAAAAGAGCAGCCCTAACAGATCCTTGGAGATCAGTTAGTAAACCTCTGACTTACATGTGGAAAGTACTGGAGGACACTCTTCCACTGCATATTGACATTCAAAAAGGAAAAAAAGAATCAACTTGATGGAGTTCAGAGTAGTTGGAATGACACTTCAGGTAATGTCAGAGAGAAAGGCAGAACATGGGATGTCCAAAAGTCATCTGTCTCACTGCGAAAAAGTACTTGTAAAGAGGCAGCCTGGATCAAGATTTCCTATTTTGTCTTCCATAGCCCTGCTCTTTCTTGCAGTCATTTAGTCAAGCCAGGTATTCCAACAAAAAACACTCATCAGAAATGCAACATAAAGTGGAAGTGACCCCTGACACTAGCTCAAAATTAGACTCGATGAGCCTACAACCAGGAAACAGTTCCCCCAGCCCCTTTTAAAATGTAACAAATGAAAAACATTTGGTTGCTATTACCGGTGATTATGATAAGCTATGTTAAAATATGAAGTGGGGGAATTTATCTTTATTTCCTGCGATAGCATTGATGAAAAATATGCTGCTGCATCTTGATTTTCAATCACTTGAATGAACTCTGTCACGCATGTATCTTTATTTGGCTTGATGTGTGTAACTGATCTGGGAAGGGAGAGGGGGCAGGGGGAGGGAGAGCAGGGCTGGCAATTTAATCTGATGCAGATATGTTTATTAGCTGCCCTCAGATCTGTTCCTGGCTGAACACAATGATCAAGGCTGCATGTTAGATACCTCATCGCACTCCTTTGGGGAGAAGGCACAACCTCCATCATGGCGTAACATTCAGCAAATGTTTTACATCAGTTTTCATTATTCTTAAGGCCTCTCTCTAATAATCTTCTGCCAGAGCCTGGGGGCTGGGCGAGTCCTTCTTTCCATCAGGACCACAGAATGAAAGCAAAGACTTTGACAAGAAACCAGGTCAGAACTAATGTCCCTCCCTACCTCTCCCTTTCCTGTAGGTGAGATACAAATAGGACCTGTTAGATTTCTTGCACCTAAAGCAAGGTTAAGAGATTTCAGATTTTGGCAAGATGAGATGTGAAAGGTCTTTTTTTTCTGCAGGGCAAAGTTTTTGCAAGTTTTCTTATAGCACAGTTACTGAATTGCAGTGCCGCTGCTTGATGCTGCACCAGGAACTCAGGAAAGACCTGGCAGAGGTTCACCTACGGAAAACACAAAGCAGATTTGTGGAAACAACACTGAAGCAGAGGTAGTAGGTTTACACTCTAGATTGCCCATGAGATCTTTACTTTGCTATTGAGTTCTATGGGAATGCACTGTAAAGAGTTAATTTTATCTACATATGCACACACACACACATATATGTATATATTTCTGTTTCAAAAGTGCTCTTTTTAAGCACTCAGGGGTGAGCATTTTTCATCTGGTGTGAACTGTGGAAAGTTGTGCTGTAATCCTGAGGGCTATATTGAGTTTCACCAACTAAGAACCTGACTGAGGGCTTCGGGGACTTTGTGGCTGAAAACCTCAGAACTATCAGAAGAATATTACGTCTCTGAGCAATTAACACTCATTGAGCTGTCCTGAAAAACATCTCTTTCTAATAACTCTTATTGTCCTTGTTGTAAACAGCTGAGCTGAATGAGGATATTTCTCCTGGAGCAAAGCATAACGCAGTAGAACAGATCAGTTCTGCACTCCCCACCCTCCCACCTTCCCCCCTTCTGTTTCAGACACTTAACTGAAATGCATTGCAAATTGTAAATCACCTGGACAGTTCGCTGCCTTCACCTGAGTATATCTGGCTGGTCACACTGCTCAAGAAATCCACTCAATTTTCTTTTGTATTTTTTTTTTCTTGGAAAAAAAAAACCCTCTCATGCAGTACAGTTCAATTTAACAGATGTTTGCTCATTTACGACAAAGTCCTGGTTACAAGATGGGGTAACTCATCTGTTTCTCGAACAAAAGTAACTACATTACCTCAATGCAAAACCCTGTACAGTCTTGGGAAGAGGAAACATTAGAAATAACAACAGGTGAGACTTGACAGAAAAGATGTAATGGCTCGTTTTGCATTACCTGTCCAAAATCATTTATTACAGGTCTCTCTAAGCAGAGAAGAAACTTTAGGAATTACTTCTTTCACGTGCTCTCTTGGTTTGCATTTTTATAGGAGGTGTTTGTATTTCTGCTGATGGATATTTGTCTCATTTGTGCTGGTGCTGAGCAGGGGCAGACTTCATATAAGGAAGAACTTTTTTATGATTAGGGTAGAGAAACATGGGCACAGGTTGCTGAGAAAGGTGGTAGAAACCACATCCCTGGAAACATTCAAGGTCAGGTTGGATAGGGCTCTGAGCAACCTGATCTAGTTGAAGATGTCTCTGCTTGTTGCAGGTGCGTTGAACTAGATGACCTTTCCAACACGAACCGTTCTATGTCCATTCCAATGCAAACCATTCTATGATTTTATAATGCTCTCGGGCATGCTTCATTCTACAACTTTGCAGATCTGTGCTCCCATGCAAAGAAGGTAATAGCAGGGCAACTTGCATGGACAGGCCTCAAAGTACCACAGCAAGGAAGTTATCTTCCTTAAGCAATAAGGCACTGATGCAGCAAAAAATGTATTTGAAGCCACCCCAAGGCTAAGTACCTAAACTGCACAGCCTCACGTGGGAAGATCGACAGATCTCCCAACGGCGACACAAAGTGCCTGGCTCTAAATCACAAATCACCTTTACCCAAAATAATCTCCAGTAAATTCTAAATTTAGCTAGCAAATCCAACATCAGCTGGTTTCCATAAGGTTGTGCACATACAGCAGAGATGCTTTCAGCTTGCTGCTGCACTGACAGAGGAATTTTGATGGCAATGAATGTTCCCACAATGACGACAAATGTGCCCAATGTAGATTAGGGGTGAGAGGATGGGAAAGCTGTGGCCAGTTCGCTATTGAAAGTGCTGCTCTGGTTAGTGTTAAATGTCCTCTCTGGGCGGAAAGCAGCTGCAAGCAGCCAGGCTTCTTTGCGGAAGGATTTAGAAGGCTAAATTTTTCAGGCAGGGCCCAGAGATTCTCTGAGCGGAACTCCCCAGGGAAGAGAAGGACACACTGGGGGGGATAAAGGAGAGCATTAGTGCACAGGAATCTTGCAGTGGCCTCTCCAGTTAGATTATTATCAAGTTTTGCAGTGGTAAACGCACAGGGATTAACCTGCTAAGTATGTCCCTTTGCTGTTGTTCAGTTTCCTCCCTGCCTGCATTTGAAGATATACATGTGCACATTTGCCCACATCCTCTAAAAACAACTAAACTCCATCAAATTCTGAACACAGAATTTCCCCTATTTCTCATGAAGTTGTTGGTGGATTATATGCCTTGCCTGCAGTCTCTGGAGATTTAAACCTTGCAGCCTGCTCTCTAAGCCCAGCTCTCCCTGCTCATTTCATTGCAATAATTTATGTTTAAGTTGTAGTTTTGGGATGAGGGGTGGGGAGTGTCGGTGGTGTAGGGTTCCCTGTTTATCAGGATATTATTAAAAGGTTGCATGTGTCCAAAGTGCTTATCACCCAAATAACATCCAGGAGACTTAACCACACGGATGTGATCCATGCACATGAACTGAGATCTAGATCCGGATACCACGAGCTCAGAGAACATAATCTCTGGAGATTTGTATTTGGTACTTGCTTTGCAGCCCAGTGGCCATACCCGAAACTCTGGTGCAGGCAGGACAGTGGCAAGGTGTTTTTCTTCCCCATGACAGTCCCTTTCTATGCCCATTAGCCACTTGGGCTAATTAGGGACCTTGCTTCAGGGTGGGCAGGACTTTGTGGCCCCATGTCACAGCATGTAGGAGGCAAGGTGGAGGAAATCTCCCAGTGCCTCCCCTTGATGTGGTTCATCCACCAAAGTGCTGCTGCATGCAGTGAAGAGACTAACTGAGAGATCCAGGTAGGCAACAGCCATCTAGCTGGGTTTCAGGAGCCCATGGCAATGTAAAGTAATGCATTATCTGTAAAAACAAGAGGCCTCAGGGCTTGTGCCCAGCTGAGGCACCAGGATGTTTATTTAAAATAAAGGTATTAGTGATTTGGCATCTCTTGCTACACATCTGCAGCCTGCCCTGACCTCAGCTCTCCCTATTACCCTCTTGAAGATAACCAGTTTCCAAACAAGATCTCACCCAGCCTGGCCCCACTGAAGCGCTTCACAGTTGTCTCGTTCAGCCATGGGCTGGGTTGTGCATTTTCTGTCAATTCTTGCCTCCAGTCAGACTTGATAAGGTTTCAGTGTAAAAAGGCCCCAAATCCCTTATTCCCCTGCGTACTTCTTCTATGTGAAAGTGAATTATCAGAACCAGTGAGTAGCACCTTTGTGTCCTCTGTCGGTTTCAGTGTAAGCTGCAAAGCCATCGGAAATGTCACCAGATGCAAAAACTGGAAGTAGAGACCAGATAACTTCAGAAGGGTGATAAGACACATTTCTCTTTTCACAAGAACTATAAAGAACCCTTTGGGTGTTTTATCTAAAGATGTGCTGAGTTCTTCATCATGTTAAGTCTCTAAATCAAGATTGAATGCCTTTCTAAAATAGATGTTAGTCAGATGACTGCTGTGATCCCTAGTAGGCATCTGATTTCTTAATATGTAGCTACAACTAGGAGAAAAGATCAAGCAAATATGAATTAGAAAAGGACTAAATCCTTTTCTTGTCATGTCTAGGGTTGTGATCATTTGTTAGAAATCACAAAACTCCTCATTAGTGTGATTTTTTATTTAGAGGGAATTTGAGGATGAGGAATAAAAGTTGGCTGCACATTTCTACACCTTCCTCTCTCCAGATAGTTTTTACTCATCATTCTTGGAGTATAAAGAACTTCAGAGCAAGGACCTGCAATCAGGCTGCCAACTCAGGGTGTACACCAAAGGCCATTCTGCTGCTTATTTGTCTGAGGGAGTGGGATGGGCACAGGCATCTCCTCAAAGAGACACTGGTCAGCAAGAGCTGCACAGAGCCACAGACACGTTTTCCTCCTAAAGCCATGGGAAGTTATGTCACCCAAGAGTCTGGCTGCAGCCCAGAAACAGTTGTATGGCAAGGGCGTATTGGCCAGAGAGGACTTTGGTCCTGAGGCTTGCTGTAGCAGCAAGTACCTGCAGCAGATATTTTGTGTATTTACAGTTCCTAGAAAATTAGCAACTGGAAAATTTAAGCATGGGAACGGCAGTGCCAATGCAGAAAACTTCTGGAATGACATAACTCAAGGTTTTTGCTGCAGGGAGCAGAGGTTCATTACCTAAAGACACACTTGCTGCAGCACCCACTGCGTCTGCTTTCGAGACCAGCCACAGAGAGGACAAAAGGCAGACAGACAGGAAAACTCATGCATGGCACAGAATCACAGAATCACAGAATCACAAGGTTGGAAAGGACCCATTGGATCATCAAGTCCAACCATTCCTAACACTCCCTAAACCATGTCCCTAAGCACTTCATCCACCCGTTCCTTAAACACCTCCAGGGAAGGCGACTCAACCACCTCCCTGGGCAGCCTGTTCCAGTACCCAATGACTCTTACTGTGAAGAAATTTTTTCTGATATCCAACCTGAACCTCCCCTGGCAGAGCTTCAGGCCATTCCCTCTTGTCCTGTCCCCTGTCACCTGGGAGAAGAGCCCAGCTCCCTCCTCTCCACAACCTCCTTTCAGGTAGTTGTAGAGAGTAATAAGGTCTCCCCTCAGCCTCCTCTTCTCCAGGCTAAACAACCCCAGCTCTCTCAGCCGCTCCTCATAAGACTTGTTCTCCAGCCCCCTCACCAGCTTTGTTGCTCTTCTCTGGACACGCTCCAGAGCCTCAACATCCTTCTTGTGGTGAGGGGTCCAGAACTGAACACAGTACTCAAGGTGCGAAGGCACGCTGCACAGATTATCAGTGCAAATCAACATGATTTGTGGCGCATGGACAATGACATCACAGATGTTCCTACTCCTCACCCACTCTTCATACTTAGAAACAAGCCCTTTACTGAGCATTCAAAGAGCTATGCCCCTCCTCTTCACTTACAATTTCATATGGCAAGTAGAGGATGGAGCCAGCTTTTCAAAGCCCCATTAAAACAAGGATGTTTGAATAAGGGATTAGAAAAGATGTTACATAGAAATGGAGCTGGCAAGAAAGCTGTCTGGGGCAACTAAAGAAGGACCCCTGTGTTTTCCCACCCATACACTTGAAGTTTTGGGCAGTGAATTACTTTTCCTTGGTGGTGTCCCATTGGCCCTCTTCACTTATCTCCAAGACCTGGAGGTGTCTGTAGTTGTTAGTCAGCCTCTAAAAGAGCTCTCCCGCATGAAACAACCACAAACAGGACAGCCAAGCCGTCACCTAGCAATCTCAACCTCACTTGAAGGGCAGGAGAAGACCAAAGAGAAAGTTAAAGAATGATGAGTTTTCAAGCTTTTGTCTAAATTACTTGACTTGACTTCATGCGAAGTTGGTGGAAGTGCCCAGCTTTCTGGAATGACAAGTATTTGCCTGCTAAACTTATGCCACTTGTAATTGGGAGAGGTTTTAATACTGAAGTACCTGTAAAGTCTTACCATGAAACAACATAGCAACATCCAAGCCAGCATTGAAAACAGAACTTATTCTTACCATGGCATAGCCCTCGTTTTCTAAATAAAATAAACCAATGCACTACCCCCTTCCATCAGAAAACCCTCTGAAATCTTAGCATGACTTTCCGGGTGAGTCTAGTACATGGGGCAGAACCAGTCCTTTGGATGAGTCTTATCTCGGCAGCACTGAGCTACAGTAACAGGCAACCACAATGACAGCTTGTTTGGTGCTGCCAACCACAGGGTTGGGTGCCTGAGACCTTTCAAGGGGGAGAGGGATGAGTTTGTATGGTCACTGGGTAGCCTGGAAACATTGGAGGCTGGTTCACTTCTTGGCTCACTGCATAGGGAAATGAGTAGATAATATTTTTTGCCTGCTGTTTTGGTATTGCTCTGAAATGTGGCACAAGCAGGGGCAAGGCAGGAGAAGGGAGGGAGCGGCGACGACCCTGAGATTTTCAGGTCTGAGGATTCTACACCTTTTCCCAGGAGGCTGTTGTGGATTGGGTGACTGGTGAGTTCCTCTGGGAGAAATAAAAGGGAAAAAGAGGGGAAACTGGGGAAGCAGGTGGAGTGAGGAGGGTGGGGGTGGTATGTAATCCTTGCAAGTCTCTATTTTGTGATGCAGATGGAATGAGGAGAGGATCTGTGGTACTCAGTTCCTTACAGAGCAGCTCCTCCATGAGCAGGACCCATACAGATGGATGCCTACTCCTGGGACTCTCTGATACTGATAGAAAACAAGAGGCAGATCCAGAGTGCCCATGAGCAAGAAGAGAGATAAAAATGGCAGAAGAGGAACAGAGGCACCAAGAGACCTATGTGTGGCAAACTGGGGATAAATCCAGATTTCCTGTGTTTTCCAGCCGTAGCCTGAAGATGCAACCAATATTTTAGAGCGATTAGAAGACAGTGATGACCCGCCTCCAAGAACGAGAGGGTTTGCACGTGAGAGCTTGTCTCTCCATTTTGAGGGACCTCAGCAGAGGTCCCTCAAGCCTTCTTATTGATGACCTACCCCAAATATGCCCCCAACACATAAATTTCCTCAGCCAAACTAGCCCAGCTCTAGGGGTTGCATTGTGAGAGACAAAAGGAAGCCACCACAAGCAGTAAAAAAATGATTTCTTTTCACGTTTGCAGACCTACAATGTACATCACACTGATATAATCACTCAGCAAGCAGGGCTTAGCTGGATGGCTACCCCGTGTGGATAATTAACACATTACGGCTCTGACCCCACAATTGCCTTAGGAACTTACTTGACTACAGTTAATTCTTTACCAGGTCCGGTCATTAATGCAGTTATTTGTCTTTCTCAGA
The DNA here is from genome assembly GCF_017976375.1 of Cuculus canorus. Lineage (NCBI taxonomy): Eukaryota > Metazoa > Chordata > Aves > Cuculiformes > Cuculidae > Cuculus > Cuculus canorus. The sequence goes on along the minus strand of NC_071401.1, from coordinate 16,603,245 downwards.
GTGTGTGAACTGAACTGACTGACCTTGCATGGGATATAGGGATTTTAATAGGAAAATCTGCTTAATATTAGCACATTTTTCAAGCCCTGCGCAGGCCTTGACAAGATTATTTTTAACAGATGACACACGGCTATTTGAAAAGAAGATGAATGGGATTTTGGCTGCACAAACCAGAGCAGAAGTATCTCATTTGGGTTAGTGGGGGAAACAAAAGAAAAGAAAAGGCTGCTTGGGAAAGGCAAACTGGAAATTTAACCAGCAGACTTTCATTTAGACACTTCTGTCACCCATGCACAAGTTCTAATCCTGGCATCATGGAGGGCATATGGATGTATGGATTTGATTAATAAGCCAGATCTTCTCTTGCGATGAGCTAGGTGGAGTTTTGTCTGGTGTCTGATAGTCCACAGTACCTGGTGTGAGAAACCAGCTCTTACTAAAGATTTTATACATCTTCTAAAAAGCAAGAAGATACTTTAAATGAAAGTTGTGATTCAAAGCACAAAAAATAAAGAATCACTTGTCTGGAAGTCATTCAGTTGTGACATCCCACTGCCTCTGAGACCTGTTATGGACCATCACGCAGAAACATCCAAGCGTCAGCATTTTCTTGCTATTATTTGTGCCAAACCTGGGTCAGACACTGACACATGATGCTTCCCAGCTCTCAGGCTTTGCATCACATAACATGGTATTGAGCTCTCTGCAAACGTGGATCAGGAAAGCCCTGACTCACAGAAGAAAAGAAAGGCTCGTGTCTAGTGAGAATTAACAATACCTTGAAAACATAATGCTTTCTACACAGTTTGCAATTTGCCTAAATAGCAGCAGCAACCACCCTAGGTATATAGCAGTTGTGAACTGTAGACATCAATCAATAATCTGACCCTGTGAATTAAAATAAAAAGGTAAAAAAAGAGACGTTGGCAGAGCCATTTAAGGTTCACAAGCTGAGGGGTGCATTTCATAAAAGCTTCACACCAAGAAATCAGCCTGAGGCATAAGAAATGTCAAGTTGAATTGTTGAAGCATGGCAAAGACACATGCAACTTAAAAGAGGTTTGTAATGGAAAGGCAGAACAAGCTACACCTTGTGTGTTATGCTCCATTGCTAAGGAACAGTCTGAGCGACCTCTGCATTTGGGCTCAAGTGCTCCTGGTCTACAGGGAGCTGTAACATAAAGAAGGCAACAGTCTGGCTCCTCATCTTGTAGCATTGCATGTGTGATAGATGGAACAGTGCTAAAAGCGAAAAGATGATGGGTTTTCCCAGATTACATAGTAAATTCACTCTTGCATTTACCAGCATCTTTTCAGAAACGTGTAAATTCCTCGAGTCCCCAAAGCTGCTAGCACTCCTGCGAGGGAAGGCTCTTTCTGATTTTCTCGCATTGCCCCTATCTTGGCCCACTTTCCATCTGGATGAGATTTAAAAGCAGAAATACAAAACTCTGTGAAGTTACTAAGGCAATCAGAGACCTGGAGCACAAGTCCTACAAGGAGAGCTTGAGGGAGCTTGGCTTGTTCAAGTGAGGATCTAAGAGCAGCCACTAGCTATTTGAGGAACAGCTATAAGACAAAGCCAAACCATTTTCTGAAGTGGCAAATACAACAGTCAATAGATCGCACTGTTTTCATGGTTGCACAGATGAGAAACTTCCAGAGGCCCCTTTCAAACAGCACCTCTTGGATTAGGTGAATGTTGGTTTGATTTGGGTTTTTTTCCAAAGGTGGGTGAACAGTTACTGAACATGTCTGAGAATTATCCTGTCAAACTGGAAGTGGATTCTCAGTAGACCTTATTTAACTCTTTTTTCCTTGCTATTTCTTTCTTTGATTGATTTGGTTGAAGTACTTTTACTGCTAATTGCCAGCATCTAGTCTCACAGAGGTAAATTACCGCTGATTAATAGTCAGAATAACCACCTGAACATGAATCTAGACAAGAGAAAAGGCAGGTACTGCTGTATCCTTGAGAATCAAAGGCAAGGAAGTCATGATCTTGCAGCATATTTTTTGCTGGAGGAGATCTGGGACTCAAATGATAACCTATAGACATTCAGATTCAGGAAGATTCAAGTGATAAAAAGTCTTCCTAAGCCCTGTGTGCTACTTTCCTGGTAGTAATAGAGGAGGTGAGATGGTCTGAGATGTCCCCTGTCCCAGTGTCCAGCTACAGTACATCAGGCCGGTGTTTTTGGCTGTGTGACTTCCACTCAGTCAAGGACCAGCCAGAAATGCCTCTAGTTGGGCATTAACAATATAGAACTAAGACAGATGATTAATGGGACTTCATCAGCAGGATGTGGTGAAAGGATGGACTGTGAAGCCCTAAGATACCACAGTACAAAGCCACTATGTGCTATGTGTAATTTCTCCTCCTATCTGACTCCTGCACAACATCCCAGGTGAAGCTTTCACCACAGCTTGAAAACAGTGCTTTGCAAATGTCTGGCATGTGACCTCATGCTGCAATAGCAGATAAAAGACCTGAACTTCTTTTTGTTATTATCCCCACAAGCCAGGACAGTAAATTATTCCAGTGGAGAAATTCAGTTTTCATGTAGCTTCCCTGCAGCTGTTCAACTTGGCCGATGGGCCCAGCTCCTCCTGTGATGTTTTGTCTGATTTCCACCCAGATGGCAAACCTCTTCTTTTAGGAAACCTGTGAAAACAAAAACTAGGTCACCTTTTATTATCCATTTATTTGATGATTCTTAATGTGCAGAAAGGCCATGCCAAGGGCAAAGGTCTGTGGGCAAACCTCTGCTGGGCAAGAGGAAAAAATTGAGATAGGAGTAGTAGATTGAATAAAATCGAAGTGGGACAATATTCCAAAATTTTCTGGAAATGTTATCAAACTCTTTCTAATTCAAGCCTGGCATTTATACCTTTGACATTCTAAACTGACCAGCAAGGTAATTTTGGATACGAAGCTGAGGCACAGAAGAATTGTAAATGGTTGCTCAGCCTGATCCACCATGGAAAGCCAGGTCAAACACCTAGCCTTTCTGTTTTCTTCTTCTCAGTTGCTTCTTATATTCCATTGCATCCCTGCCAATCATGCAGAAACAATGAGTTATGAAGCAGCAGGCTCATAAATTCTGCAACTGGCTTAGGAATCATGGAAATTAATGTACTCTGGATTCTTTTTCAATATTCATGATGTCCTAAATAACCTCTTTTCTTTTTTCTTTTTTTTTTTGTCTTAGATATTATTTTATTTAGATATTCAGATCCTTGAACTGGGGCTTTAAGAAGTACAATAAACATTATGACACGGACAATAAAGTCGTGAGAGTTGGCAACTGTCTAAACTTCGTGTTTCAAAAGTTCTTGTTCCCCTTTCATTAACTTATGCTATCAAGTGTGGCTTCATTGGAGGGCAAAGAGGGGAAGGGAAGCTAAATATTAAGGTTCTTTCCTCCATCATAAACATCTTTTTGCATGGGTTCCGAGACAGACTCTTCGCTAGTAGCATCTTCTTCTGCCTTGGCTTGGGGTGTTGGAGACCTCCAAGGTTGGAGACCTCCAGGGATGGGGCATCCACCACTTCCCTTGGCAACCTGTTCCAGTGTCTCACCACTCTCATGGTGAATAAATTCTTCCTTATATCAAGCCAAAATCTGCCCCTCTCCAGTTTATACCCATTCCCCTGGTCCTATCACCACAAGCCTTTATGAATAGTCCTTCTCCAGCTTTCTTGTAGGCCCCATTCAGGTTTCGCTTTCTGTGGAAGGATTTTGTCCTCGGTTTGGAAGAGGAATGGATACCACTGGGCTCTGGGCTGAATTGTATCATCTTGATTGAATAAAACAATACCCCCAAAAAGGACAAGTCGTATTACCATGATAGAGAACAGAGTGAGATTTACTTCAGATGATGAGATGGTTCTGCAACACCAAAGGCCCAGAGCCACTCGATATTAACTCGCCTTCACTTCCATAAGGGTATTTTACTTCAGTGGTAATTAAGAGCTGAGATGCCTTCCTGGAGGTGGGCCAAAATGGCTATACAATCATAACTCCCTCTTGCCTGTTCCTGTAGAACTATGGGATTGCCAGGGGATGGGGGGAAAGGGGAGACAACACATTTTCTTGTCACCGATGAAAAAGGAAATTATTTTAACTTGTCATAGAGAAAAAAAAAAACCCTCTTCTCCCTGTGGTGACAATAAAAATTTCTCAGGCATTTCCTTATTGATACTACAGCATCAAGCAAGCATCAGTGGGGCTCCGTGGGTTCATAACCTGACAGCGTTTGGCATCATGCAGGTTCTGTGGATCTCTTCCAGCTTTTTGCTACCACAGAGAGTCAGATCCCTGCCTCAGCTGCAAATATAGTGATTAAAGAAACTATTTCCTAGAACAGAATATGAATTTTACACCTTGCTTGCTGCAACTTAGCAGATCAGCTAATCCCCCCACCTGGTTCTTGTGTATTGCTGATCATACATGCCTTTTACCAGCTGGTACATAAGTAGCTGATCAATGTACATTCTCGTTACTTGAACTAATGTTTCTTTATGCAATGAGGGTCCCTAATATGTTGCATGTGGTTTCCATTTGGGGCTTTTTGGGATCTTTTCCAGGAAGTTTCAGGTCATTACCTCAAATCTTCCTCAGCTGAAAAAGGATTGAGGTAATAACCCACAATATCCTGGAGCGGGGTGGGGGGAAGAAAGAAAAAGAGAAAAAGAAAAATTTCTATAATGTATTGAAGACAAGAGAATGAAAATTGCATGCAGGATGGATAGAAGGAATGTGGCCTTTGGCCCTCCAGCAAAGGTGTCATAAAATGTGCTGTATTGAAGCAGTATGTCAAAACACAAGATCTTGGGCAGGAAAAGCAAACTGCACAAAATCGAAACCACTGGGACTACCATAAATTGGTGGGCCTGATCCCTCGCCCTTTATAGACTTTCACCTCACAGAGCTGAATGTTAATTAGTTAGGAGTTTTCATTGGAGTGACGGCTGGCATTTTAGGATGAAAAAGAAACCTTTTAAAAAGCTTCTGGCATCATGAAGGTGGCTCAAAAACATCGTAATTACTGCTAAAGGAAGGTGACTTTTAAGTTTAAGTTTAAGTTTAAGTGTAACTTATCAGACTTCATTCTCTGCCTCAGCTGATACTACACTTCACTCTGTTGTTCATTTCTTTTTACTCTGAAAATTCCCTCACCTGAAAATTGCCTTGGCTACAGAAATAACCATCTAGGTTCAATTTGTGTTTCCTGGTTGGGAGCCAGATATCTACTGACTAAGCTAACTGACCCCAAGCTTCCGCCAAAACTGTTCAGCATCTACAGCCCTTTTCAAGGAGAGGAAAGGACTGCCTTGCAGGGCCTCAAGAGAGGGAGGTTGTGTTTATAGCCCCAACACTGTCAAATTGCTTTAAAAGTGGTTTTTTTTCCAAAGTGTTGAGCATTGCCTGTTCCTCCTGCCTTCTCTTGGTGTTAAAGTTGCTCAGCAGTTTTAATGACCAACACTGGATGGCTCAGATGCCTTGTGAAGTTTTAACTTGAAAAATATCCTCAAAACTCTTTCAGATGAGATATGAAATGATCTATTTTAAATTGTAGAGAATGAAGCTGCCTCAAATGGAAAGTTCTTTATGGTGCTCTGGGTGGAAAGGCCATATCAAAGCAGCTCTGGAGGTGGCTGAAACTATTTCTTCTGCCAAAAGATCGATTGAACTATTCTCTTTCATTGCCTTGTTCTTGTGTTTCTAGACTGACACAGTGAAAATGGTTTCTTTATTTCAAAGGATGGGGTCAGCAGGCTGGATATTGAGGGACTCGATAGGAGTCATGTAGAATCTTCCTCAATCCATCCACAGCTGGTGTTTTCCAAGTGTTCATTAAAACATGAAAACAACATCATGACAACAGGTAGAGGTGGGAACTGAGTTTTACTCCGCAAGTGTCTGATTTCCAAAATGTCTAGGAGACTTTGAATATCTACATCAGAAGACTGGGAACCTTATTTTCAGGAGTTGAATAATCTGTCTTAGAAGAAGGTCGGTCATTACCTACCCACCACCTACAACTGGAGCCATCAAAATTCAGTTTGAAACCCTTTGCCTCTGTTTTTTTAAAATATAACGTCACATAGAGCTAAGCACCTTTACCTCATCTGTGGTTCTGAAGTGATGGGAAGTGTGAACTCCCAAAAGCACTGAACTCCAAAGCACTAGGAAACTTCACGAAACTAAATATTTGCAAAAATGCCTCTCCCTTCTCCACCCTTATTCCACACCATTTTTATGGCTAATATATTTTTTTTAACATCCACAAAGAACTGCTGTGTCCAATTCTGGAATCCCCAACATAAGAGGGATATGGAACTGTCCGAGCAGATCCAGAGGAGAGCTATGAAGATGGTCAGGGGAGTTAGAGCATGTCTGCTATGAGGTCAAGCTGAAAGTTGAGGTTGTTCAGCCTGGAGAAGAGAAGGCTTGGAGGAGACCTTATAGTGACCTTCCAGTACTTGAAAGGGGCTACAAGAAAGCTGGAGAGGAACTGTTTACAAGAGCTTGTAGTGATAGGATGAGAGGGAATGGTTTCATGTTAGAAGGGGGAAGATGTACACATTAGAGCTTTCTAAGACTTCAGACAAAAGACAATGTTTTTTATCCAAGGGCGGCATGCATTTTCCTTTCACTTCTCATTCCTCCTGTATTTCAAGGCACTGGTGTCATCATCGGACAGTACTATCCAGCATAGACATCAAAAAAAATCATGAGTTCACTCTAGGAAGTCATGAAATCCACGCAAGATTCAGGAGGTGTTTCTGGGATGAGGCACATCTTACTTTTGCTTTGTCTTCTTGTTTCTACAGAGCATCAGCTGACTGCAGACCGTGATTTCATACCTCTGTTATTTTGAATGCTTAGTCATCCATTTCTGTTTGGGTGATGAGTAAATCTCATAACCAGTTGCAATTATGACACCTCCAGAAGGTACTTTATTGCCAGGAAGTCTTTTAAATCACTCCTTGCTTCTCATTTAAGGCTCTCATCCCCAGAAATGAAAGTCTGAGTTCTCACTAAATGCAAGATTAAATCTCTACAATTCCTCGTCTTCAGCTTCAGAAACACTACAAAACAGCACCAAAATCACACATTAAAAAAATCTGATAACAACTAAAATAATTTTGCAGCTCAAGTACTGTACTTTGTATAGAATATATATAGAGAAAACATATTTTATATATATAGATAAATAATATAAATATATATATCAGTGACGGACATTGTATATTTTGGAGGAAAAGGAAAAGGTTTTTCTGTTGTTTGCTGCATATTTTTAGAAAAAGAAAAAGTCTCTATTTCTGGTTTCAAAGGTACTTTTTTTACCCTTTCAGCAACTGTAATCAAAGAATTTGTGTTTGACTGCAGCTCATCTTCAATAAAGAAACTCATGTGTTTTCAAAGACACAGGAGAGATCTTCCATTTCCTTTGGTGTCTTTTCCCGCCACTAACTACACTTACTTCCACACACCCATCCTTCATAGTCTGAAGTCGTCATGCCTTGTCTGTAAGACATCTGTTCATGTTAGCTTTGCTCTTTCCCCATTGCATAAGAGCCATTGGCAACTTGTATTCTCTTCTACAAGACACCTTACGTGGTAATCAAGTCACACTTTGATTTGTGTCTCTAGGGCTGAGCAGACTAGACTGCAAATTTAAATTTGCAGCTGTAAGATGTTTCCCTTTCTGCCTGCTTTTTCAGAATTGGAGGCCTAACTTCTCTGCTAACTTCAATCAACTCTAGGAGTCAGGCATATAGACTACATGAGTTGTCTAGGTCCTTCTTGAACAACAATTTTCTCTACAAGTGCAATTAATTTTGTCTGTTGTGGGTGTCTGTCTATGGTTGTGCGAGACAAAACATTTGCCTGCTACATGGCTAAAGTCTGTTGGGATAAACCCCACTCCTGAGGCTTGGAGAAATGCTCTTCATGTCTGAAAAGAATAGGTCATCAAGAAAATAATTTGTTGTGAGAGACTTAAACCATCCATCTGCTCAGTTATCTAGCACTAATTCTGGCAGTGGTCCTACAAATATAGTGTCAAGGAATCAAAACCTGCAAAGCTCAAACAAGTCATCTCCCCATCCTTTGATGAGGTGAATGCTTGCCAGCATCCTTACAGTTTCTTATCTGGAAAGGAACAAATATGTACTTCTCTCTTCCCTTCCCTGAACCCAGTGTAACTGGAACTGCAAGCCCCGGAATCATCTCCATGTAATCTAGTCAGACCTTTCCTCATGAACAAGGCAGCTTTGAGATGAGGTCATTTTTAAGAATAAACATGAGTGCAAGGGGGTGACTGCATAAAGGAGTGACTTCTTCACAAGGAAGGTCTTTGTGAAGAGAAGCCCTGGAGTGCCACAGCTCCCCAATAAGCTTCTCCAAATAAGTATCCTGCTTCCCTTCTCCAGGCATTAGGGCCCAAACTTCATGCACTCAGAGCTATCTAGAGGGTCTGGTACACCAACAAGAATCACCTGTTAACATCTAACAGCATGTATAAAAGCAAGGGAGAAACCTGGGTCTTTCCAAACTCATGATCCTGAAAACCATGCCTGTTGGAGTATCCCAGTAGATGACTGTCAAGGAGTATCGTTCTTCAATCTTTCTCTCACAAGCTCAAACCTTTGTAAGGAGGCCTCTGAACCCGGGGATCCCTCCACATTGAAAGAACCTACCCACCTGCCTTCATTCATCTTAAAGTATTCTTAAATAATGTATTACACTTAGTGGTCTGTGTAGCAAAGTATTATTTCCTTCTTCAAGTGTTCCTGCTCTTCCCTTGGTGTATCTCTATTTGTTTATTGAATCATCCTTTGAACTTGCTTCTCCTTCTTTTCAGAGACATCCAGATTATTCTTCCTGTGCTAATCTTCACCTACCTTTCAGGCCCCATATTGGCCTGTGCAGATCTTTAATCCTACTGAGACTTAACAATGATGAATTTAAATTGCAAATTCTTCTAACTATTTCTAGTTTTCTGCAGTAAAATTCTTTGTGCATTCTAAGATCACAATCATGATTCCTCTGGGCACTTTACACTCCCTCTGAGTCAGCTGAGCAGAGGTCAAGAACATTCAGCGTTGCCTCTTCCAGCATTTCCTTCTTCCTATGCCTTGGCTGTGATTCTTCATCTGAGATGCTCTGCCTTCAGATCTTTCCTTTTGCTCTTATCTACAGCTTCAGATTAGACCTTGGCTATTGCCCAAGTGGCATCACACACAACTGCTTCTACTCCTCCACACACGTGCTAGCAGTCAGCGTCCTCTCTTGCTCTCTCCCGAGTTTCAACTGATTAAAGTCATTCAACTTTCAGTCTCCTCTTATACTTCCTGCCATCTGAGCGCCATTTTCTTTTATGACTACAGTCCCAAAGGAGACTTGAAATAGGCCATAAACCATCATTTTTGGCACTTTGGTAGTTCCTTCAGTCCAAGTGCTTGGCAAACAATAATTTAAGCTTCAGCATGAATGTCCTGTCCACTTACATCAAGTAGAGTTTGCTGCAGCATAAGCAAACTTTCTGCTATGGATATTTCAACTCTATGTGCTATGACAGAAACTGGCAGAAGCTATCTGCATCATTTAATATTTATGCTGCTGGATTGGCCAGAGGTTGATGTTAGGATCTATCCATAATGATATTTTGCAAACTTGGACTGATCTGCAGCCTGCTGAACTCGGAGAAAGTCTTCCACTGACCTCCACTGCCAGTTCCACAGGTACTATAAAGCACAATAACAGATCCAGGGTGGGATGCCCAGGTACAGATGCCTTTTCATTCACTGATGATTCACTAACTTTCATTTACACAAGAGAGAGAATATTTACCAGAAAACATCTCATCTACCATGATACTTTGCCCTTGAAAGTCACCTGTTTTAGGTCTTGATTCAGCCGCTTCTTGTGAATTCCATGATCCCATGGACCCATGTGAATCTCATGAAATTCAACAAGATCAAGTGCAAGGTCCTGCATCTGGGTCATGGCAACCCTGGTATCCATACAGGCTGAGAGATGAAGGAATGGGGAGAAGCCCTGGGGAGAAGGACTTGAGAGTACTGCTGAGTGAAAACCTGGACATGAACTGACAATAAGTGCTTGAAGCCCAGAAAGAAAACAGTATCCTGGGCTGCATCAAAAGCAGCTTGGCCAGCAGGTTGACAGAGGTGATTCCTCCCCTCCACTGCATTCTGGTGAGATCCCACCAGGAGTACTGCATACAGCTCTGGAGCCCTCAGTACAGGAAAAACATGGACCTGCTGGACTGTGTCCAGAGGAGGCCATAAAAATGATCCGAGGGATGAAACACCTCTCCTGTGAAGAAGGCTGAGAAATTTGGGGTTGTGCAGCCTGGAGAAAAGGAGGCTTCAGTAAGAGCTTATTGCAGACTTTCAGTACTTAAAAGGGGCTTATAAGAAAGATGGGGTCAGACTTTTTAATAGGATCTGTAGTGATAGGACAAAGGGTAATGATTTTAAACTAAAAGAGCTTAGATTTAGACTAGATATGAAGAAGACATTTTTGCGGGGAGGAGGGTGGTGAAACACTGGCCCAGGTTGCCCAGAGAAGTTGTGGATGTCCCATCCCTGGAAACGTTCAAGGTCAGGCCAGGTGAGGCTCTGAGTAACCTGATCCAGTTGAAGACATCCCTGCTCACTGCAGAGAAGTTGAACTGGATGACCTTAAAATGTCCCTTCCAACCCAAACTATTCTATAATTTTGTATGATTCTATGAAATACAAGGCCTTAGTCTTCTCTTGAAACTAAAATTTCCAGTCTCGGAAAAATCCAGCAGAAACAGAAAAAATCTTCTAACCTTTGCAAAAATATGTTCCCTTTTGCCAGTAAAAGCCATTCCTTTGCAACACAATTTGGATAGTTTGCCTTCACATCTTGTTCATCTGTCACCTCATAGGCTTCAGATTTTTTTGTGTTTTCATCACTGGTCTGTATATAAGAAAATGAGTGGGGAGAGAAAAAAGGAGGCACAGCTTTTGGCAGGAATCCCTGCCTGGAATGAATATAAAACTTTGTTTTATTTAAGTGATCTGGTTGTATGTGTGTGTGAGAGAGAGAGGAAAGAGAAGGGAAACAAATAAAGATAGTTTTTAAAAAAGTGTGAAAGAAATTCCCCAGAGAGACAAATAAAGGTCTTTTTTATTGCTAGTAACACATGTTCTGGCATGTGCTTTGCACGTTGTTAACCCACCTTGAAACCGGTGAATATATTTGTTAGTTTGGATTTGGGTTTTTGTTTAAAAAGCTCTTTTTTTTCCTGGCTTTTGCATTGTTGCAGAAAGGGAAAAAATAACTTAAAGGAAATCAAAACTAACTCTGTCTTCCCCCCCCAACCCCATCTTATTTCTTGCTCTTTTTTTGGAAACCCTGAAAGATGAAGGGGTGATTTCACTCCTTCTCCTTGCTATATTACTATATCTCCCCAATAGACTGGGGTGGCTTTACACTGGCTGATGCATGTACAGTTGGGCTAAACTAACAGAACAGATACCTTCAGCAGCTGACATCTCAGTGGCTGCTGTTAGCTTGATCTGGGTGGATCTGCTGTCAAAGAGCAAAGCAGAATGGAATTTTTCAAAAACAGGGAATGAAATTGCAAAGGAAATCCAAAGGAAATTTCAAATGTATTCAGGCATTAAATCATAGAATCGGTAGGTTGGAAAATACCTTTGAGATCATTGAGTTCAACCATACTTGTCCACTACTAAACCATATCCCTAAGCACTTCATCTACCTGTCTTTTAAATACCTCTAGGGATGGTGACTCAACTGCCTTCCTGGACAGCCTGTTCCAAAACCCAATAATCCTTTCAGTGAAGACACTTTTCCTAATGTCTAATCTGAACCTCCTCTGGCGAAACTTGAGTCCCTTCCCTCTCATCCTATTGAGTGTCACTTGGCAGAAGAAACCAACACCCACCTCGGTACAACCTCCTTTCAGGTAGTTGTAGACAGTGATAAAGTCTCCCCTCAGCCTCCTTTTCTCTAAGATAATAACCCCAGTTCCCTCAGCTGCTGCTCATAAGACTTCTTCTCCAGCCCCTTCACCAGCTTCGCTGCTCTTATCTGGACACACTCCGGAGCCTCAACATTCTTCTTGTAGTGAGGGGCTCAGAACTGAATGCAGTATTTGATGTGTGGCCTCACCAATGCTCAGTACAAGGGTAGAATCATTACCCTTGTCCTACTGGCCTTGCTGCCATTAACTACGATGTCTACCAACAGATAGTATACAACATGCCAATTTGAGACAGAAATGTACATAAACCTACAGTTTGAGCACTGTTCTTGACCAAAGAAGGACCAAAACACATGGTTACATGTTTTCCTCAACGTGACCCAAATGTTCGTGACCTGTTTTGAGCCAGGTGTTGTAGGATGCAATCATGTTGTCCCTGTACAACTGTGTGATCAGCTGAGGACTAAATGAAGCTCCAATATTAAAAAAAAAAAAAGACATATTAAAATTCCGCCTCCCTCCTCATAGTATGATTTTCAATATGAAAGTTCTGGAGATACATTCAATGTGCAGATTGAAGACTAAATGGTAAAAAAACAGTTCCTTGTGTGTGCAGTATTTGAAGAGGACATTACCAGTCCCTTCCCACAACAGAGATAAGTCAGGTCTTCACCCAAACCAGCCCTCACTAAGCCCCTCTGTGCCTCTCAGGGCACAGTCAGGCTGTAAATCTGGCATTCACTCCCACCTCCCTATCGCCATGGCTATGACATTTTCTTACATACTGGGAGCACTGCATCCAGACTTCGTACTGGTTGTGATCCCAGCTCCGAGCCCATTCCGTCACCTGCTGACCATATCCTTGTTGAGCATATAGGTGGCTCTGCACAACCTGTAAGGTCCCAGAATTGGATCTGTTTGGGGAGCAACTCCTTTTTGCCAAGACTGAACATATCAAGTCTCACTCAGAAGTATGTGGTCATCTCTGTCCACCCTATTTTCTATCAAGCTGCTTGCGCAGTATGAGTAGTGTGCTAGGCTGGGGACAGTGCCCCGGCTTGGATAACTTGAAGATGTTTTTGTGACCTTTGTTCATTCACCCAAAATCTTACCAAAACCCTGTCCAGGAAGGATCAGATAAATATGCAGGAGTTTTCAGTACTTTTCTGACATGTACCACTTCCCCTGAAGCCTTATTGAGCCGGTTGTGATTTGAACAAGACTTGGCCTTCTCCCTACCATAACCCAGAGCTTTCTCTAAGTGGTGAACGTAACAGCAGATATTCCGACAGGCCCTGTCCTTCCTACTTGACTACCCAAGTACTAAAGCCTCTACTGTCTGATTGAGGTTGAAAAGAGAAAAGCTGAGCCCTGAAGTAACCAGCTCTTCCATGGACCGTGATAGACCTAGGCTACATGAAGAATGGTGACATTGTGCTGCCTAGAGGTTTCCCATCCAGAAATACTGTGTGGCTCAGCTGCGGCCAAGAATACTCTGTCCCACCACTTCTCCCAATGCATAGCCTGAGACTTTACTGTCCCATATGCTGGATGTGGAGTTACTGATGAATTTGGGGATATAGGAACACAAGACAGAAAGGAACGTCTCCCCAAGAAGGAAAGGGAGAGAGTGATACCAGCCTTTTGACTCAGCCCTTTATGGTCTTACCTCTGGTCACAGAGCATGAGACCAAAGGAGATATGATGCAGCCTCTCTCCCACTTTACACAACTAGGTTTTCTGACATGGGAAGAGCAGAACAAAGATCACAGTATTTCTTCACACGAAGGGGAAGTCATGGGGGTTGATGTGCTGTTGAGACAGAATGAACTAGAAGTAGTGACAATTTTGACTTTGATGGTCTTCATTCTAGCATGGCTGTAAGACAGTTGTGCTCGGGGGGACACCCCTGTCGGTTTAGACTTCTGTTGCACGTACAGGTGGACACGTTTTTATGGGTATCACTTTTCATCTTCCCATCAAATATCATCCCATGAAGGTATCAAGAGCTACTAGCAGGTAGAGGGAGACTCTAACCTAACCCATCACCAAACAGCTCAGCCCTTCAACTGAAGAAGGGACTTCAGCTAGTTGGGCTATTTCTCAGCCATTCATTTGCAAGGCGATTTCTCACTAATGCCTAACCTGGTGGCTGAGTGATTACCTGTGGCATTTCGCCCATTCAGTTGTTCGCAAATGACTTTCTGGAGAGGCAAAAGTCAGAGAGAAAAATCATTCTTCCCCATTGCTTGGCCAGAAAAAACAGAAATGATCAATGGAGAAATCTCTGCAGCATTTTGTCAGGCTGGCTGGGGCTCAGCAGCCTCAGTAGATGCAGCACAGCTACTGTCTTGCTTTGCCTTTGTTTCCCCCCTCCAGTTAAAAGCAGACAAAATGCAGGGCTTTTCAAGCTGACAGACAGCCAGAGTGTTGCTTCTTCAGCTCTTGGAAGTCTCTTTTTTAAGCAAAAACCATAGATTATCCTTAGAAGTTGTTAAACACTTCCAAACCCCCAACTCGTCCAGACCCAAGAGTTTGGTGTGGCTTTTTATAGAGGTATGGCACAGTAACATCATTTTTGACCAAGCTTTAGACCTGATCTGCCTCAAAACTTTGTTTTTTTGTGATCTGATGATCATTGTTTTCTGCCTGCCCGAGAGGAAATCACCATGTGTTTCAACGAGCTTCTCTGCTTTGTGGGCTCCGCAGCAGAACATCAGAGAAAGTGTACAAATAGGCCACAAATAATATTGTCAGCTGTCTAAGACAATGGTCATCTGTGTCTTGGGATTAGTCTCTCCACACTAAACTACACCCTGAGTTTACAACAGCAAACTGAGTTTCATCTTTCTGAAGTGTTCATGTTCCTTTTCACCTGTCCCAGCTGCAAGATGAAGTGTGGTAACTCAAGTCACGTGTTTTAAGCCACAAATGGGTGCTGCAGCATCTTCTCCATTGCCACTGTGTCACATGTAGACACCCTAAAGTAGCTCTTTCTCACCATGACTTATATCACTCAAGACAGGGCTTCTTCTCTTTGCAGTCATGAGCTTTAGCTCATAACTGCCTGAACAAGAAGTTTCCCTATTTGTTCCATAAATCCTAATGAAATATCTGACTTGCCTCTTACTGAAGATCTCACGTGCAGCTCCTTCCAGTGAGGGGAGGGGCGAGCAAAATCCTCTTTTACTAGGGGGGAAACTGAGGCAGAAAAGGTAAAGAAAACTAAACAAACTTTTGGAAATGTTCTTAGGTTCTTGGTTCCTATTATTTCATTACAGAGATGCCAAAACAAATGAAACTTGCTGGTTACTCAGCTCCTTTGAAGTTCAAGCCATATCATTGTGGGGCCTACCTCTTAAGCCTCCAGCTTTGAAAATTTCTGCTTCATCAGCACATCCATGGCCAAACAAGCAACTGTCAGAGATAGCAGGAGTTCCTGAGGCCCAGCGTGATGATGTATAGATCAGAGCATCCTACATCTATTCTCCAGCCAAAACAGTGCACTTGCACCTCCCTCCCAGCTGTCCGCCCTTTGCAAGGCAACAGGAATTGCTTGTAAATCTGAGTGTTGCGTCTGGCCTCACCCACCTGGCTGACACCCATCAGACTTGGAGCACTGAGTCCCACACACATTTATAGCTGGAAAGACAACTTTTCTAACCATCTCTAGTCAAGACACTGGTGAAAGTGAAACTGAATACGAAGCAGATGCTGATCATAACCAAATTCCCTCAGACGATATTATCTCATTTCACAGCCAGTAGCTTTTATTTGTTGGTGATGCTCCAGTGTTCTCCTCCTTTCCTTCCTTTCCCCCGTAGATCCATAACCATGTCTTGTACCTGTTTTCTCTAAGATGAAAGCCAGTTACCTGATTTTCTACACAAAATACGTATTTCCATGCTCACTTTTCGCCTTTACTGCTTCTTGCCTTTAGTGATCCTCAAGTAATTTGGCTACTGTATTTTCTGATCTCTTTACACCACTGCGGCAACAGTGACACTCCTAACACTAACAAAACCATAATGAAAAGAATGAACAAATGTCTGAAGGACAGTAGAGCAGAACTCAGGTAGCAAATACAGGTGAAATTTAAGACACTATATCAGTGATTTAGTGTCTTTAAGACTAACTCAGCAAGTTTTTTAAGGCTACTTACTTGTGCACTTGAACTGTGGCTTACATCCTCTCTTCATGTGTCCCAAGTACAGATATCACCTCATAAACATCTGACATTGCTGCACGTTTTATTTTGATACAGCAAACCCCCTGGAAGACACGTATGACCTCATGCCTTTATTTCTGCAGAGGTATTCATGCAATCAACTTTTTGTGCAGACTAAAGCAGACATCATGATAGCACTTAATGAAGTGCACCAGATATACCATCTCAAAGGTAACCCACCTGACGATCTTGTTACCTTGCCCAGGTAAGTTTCTGGGCTCTGGTCCCCTGGCAGTAGATACTGAGATGCTAAGAGTTTCCTAGCTGATGTTTTTCAGCTGACAACCCATCACATGGGTTTACAGTATCTACAGTCACCTCAGATCTTCTGGTTTGCCTACATGCTTTCAAGCCAGATCTGATTTCAAAAGTTGTGGTACCATTCTCTGGTCCAAACCCAACATAGCCCTGCCAAAGTAAAGAGGGAGGAAAATCTCTCTGCTCTGACCAGCCAGTGTTTTCATGAGGTCTTTGGGATTTGGGATAGCTTTGGGAGCTCAGGAGTTCTTTTGGCTAAAGTCCATGGAGCACCCTACTCATGCAGCTCTCAGGACAGTATAGCACGGTGAAGAAGAGGAGTTTCACCAGGACCAATCCTGAGCTTCAAAGAAGTAGCCTTCTGGACCAGTTCAAGATGTGGACAGGAATGGTTTGTATTACATGCAGAGCAAAGGATGTCTCAGTGCCCACAACCTTTCATTTCATCTGTTCGCTTATGTACAGTAATGATAAAGGCCGAGGTTAAAGGCATGGGTTGAAAAATCTTCGTTTCATCAGAAAGTTGTTAGTCAATAATAATTTGGAGGGACTAGAAGGAGACATTTCCAACCAGAGGTTCATGCAGGGAAACTGAGGATCAAGATACCCCTATGTGGAGTGTAGGGTACAACATCTTCTGTAAGCCTTAGCACCTGATCATTTTATTGAACAGTGAAGATATCTACCTGATTTTAGACTTCCCTTTGCATTATCTGTAAATTCAATGTCTATTATTTGTTAAACGGGGTTGCTGCAATGGTCTTACAGATGATGACTAGAGGCGTTGATCAGAGAGATGCAGCAAGAAGTTGCTACCAGGTAGTTATCTGCTGCTGACATCACCCAGCCACGGCTTGTGCTCAAAACTTCATCTACCAGACCTCTGTACTTACCAAAATTACTGATTAATTGCCATTTTTGCAATTGATTCGCTGACAACTTCCTCTTACTCCAAACAACAGGAACAAATGACAGAAGAAGTGAAGTTCTTCCTGGACACGTGTGTCCTGTCATCTGCTTCCGCCAGAGGCAAACTTGTCCCCCAGGAATTAAAACATGCAGAGAAAGCCAGCTAGTTAAAACTGAAAAATTCCCTGGAATACTACTCCTATCCGCCCAAGTTTTGGGGTTTTTTTTGTCTTGATTTTGTCATTAAAGATGCAGTCTCACTGCACACTTGGTCTCCCATAGATGAGCCTTTCCTCCAGAGCCACATTAAGCTACTCTTGGAGAATCCACCCCTTTGTTTTTTATGTCCCTCCTTTCTCAGGCTGTAGGGAGGTTTCCCGTCTTCTGTCAAATGCACTTCGCATATAACTATGCTGGCACAAATCAGGGGTGGAGGAATGTCATTGATGTCAATCCTTTTGTTTGGAAGGGGAATTCCAATAAATTCTCTGGCATCTAGACTTGATCTTCAAGGATGACTTTTTCTATCTTTGCTTGAAATATCAGCCACTCATCCAGCCCCATTAAAGTCCAATAGAATGTCTTCCTTTTACATTTTAGATTCCCTTCATGCTTTCTTTTTGAGGAAAAGACTAGCAAAAAAAGCAAACAAAAATCCTTTGGTGTGTTATTGATGGATCCAAATCATTTAACTTTGTCCAGAAGCCTACTGAAAAAGGAGCTTGAGAAAGTAGCAGCGAAGTCAGCCTTGACCTTTAGCTTGATTGGAACAAGAGCAAAGCAAAGTTGGCAGAGATAGGCTCCTTCATGTTTAGTTGAAGATCTGTCCCACTGATGTCATGTTATTTTTCTTTTATTCAATATGTGATCAGACCACACAAGTACTGGGAAGGCCAAAGGGTGGCAGAGATTGACTGCAGGAAACCAGGCAGGGCCGCTGTTTCACGCTTAGCAGCCCGAGCTGTGCCCTGCAATACAGAAACATGACACGTAAGAGCCAGCCATGAACACTTACAGAATATGAAAAGGTCCAGAACGATCCCCACCTGGTCCCCACGCAGAATACCATATTCTTTAATTGCAGCATGACAAAAGAAATGACATAAGCATATTATTTGTTTTTATAATCCTGTTCCTAGCTACCTCGGGTGCATTTTTTCTGAGACAATTTGTTTGTACCTGTACTCAGCTTCGACAGCTCCTCTTTGCACCTCTAGTACTCTTTCATTAGCAGTTTTAAGACTTGAAATTAGTTGAGTTTTGGAAGTTTTTAAAGGACCAATCTCATGACAAAAATATTTTTAAAATAGATACCTCCTAGATTGTCGACTGTAGCACAGAAAGAAGTAACTCTGTAGAGAAGAATATTCCTTTTGTCACTTTGCAATGCTTGTTTTGCATTTTTCAGCTCACAAGGGGAATGCAAGCTGATCACCACCAGTTTTGTGCTGGCTGGTTTCCAGTTATTTTCATTTATATTCAATTTCCACATTGTTTTCTACAGCTTCTTCTAGGCTGGCTTGGTGAGGCCACAAACATGAGCTCTTAAAGTGCAAAAAAAACCCAATCAGAGATAGAGGGGAAAAATTAAAGCAACATTATACATGACTACTTTTTCTAGGGCTACAGTGGCTCTAGACAGTGCAGAAACACGTGAAGCCTTCAGTGAACATATTATACCAACACTGCCCTGGAGAGCAGCAGTCCTGTGCTCCTCCTGCCAGGGATGTTTTTCCCCAGCTTCACCTTGGTGGTGCGCTGGGGCCACCACAAAAACTTGAGTAGTTGTGGGGGTTGATATTTCTGCAAAATAGCTCGGGAAGAGAAGTGTTCATTTACATTCAGTTTGTTTGCCTGACCTGGTGCAACACTCAGAATTGATTATTCTGTGGCAGCAAAAAGGAGGTGGCAGGCTACCTATTCCCGGTGGTGACAGCTTGTGACAGCTCATCATGTACAGTGAAATGTGGCCTTAAAATCCTCCAGGATATGAAGGACTATTATCCTTATTCTGCTGGACTCATGCAGAGCTTTAAAAACAAATTCAGCGGGGAGCTTGCAAATCAAGACACCTTTAAAATGAGTCAAAACTTATCATTTGAGATTCTTCCTGCTCTCCTGAGTTGTTTGAGGCAGGCAGGCAGCTGCTCAAAGTTTCTTGCTTGGTGAGACTCCACCAGGAGTACTGCGACCAGCTCTGGAGCCCTCAGCACAGGAAAGGAATGGACGTGTTGGAGCATGTCCAGAGGAGGCCACAAAAATGATCAGAGGGATGGAACACCTCTCCTGTGTGGAAAGGCTGAGAGAGTTGGGGTTGTGCAATCTGAAGAAACTAAGGCTCTGTGGAGACCTTGTTGTGGCCTCTCCATGCTTAAACAGGTCTTTTAAGAAAGATGGGGACAGACTTTTCAATAGCCATAGGACAAGGGGTAATGGTTTTAAACTGAAAGAAGAGAGATTTAGATTAGGCCTTGGGAACAAATTTTTTACTCCGATGGTGGTGAGATGTTGGCCTAGGTTGCCCAGAGAAGTTGTGGATGCCTGATCCCTGGAAACATTCAAGGTCAGGTTGGATGGAGCTCTGAGCACCTTAATCTAGTTGAAGATGTCCCTGCATATTGCAGGTGTGTTGGACCAGAAGACCTTCAAAGGCCCTTTCTAACCCAGACTATTCTGTGATTCCATGATTCTGGAGATGCTGGGAAGAAAGAGCCTTGCAGAAAGGCATTGAGGCATGACTGGCCGAGAGATCACATACTCCATGCAAAGGAGAAACAAATACGATTTACACTCAGATAAAATGCAAATTTTCCTAAAATAGGGTTGCACTTGCCCTGGTCCCATGAAGTATCTTGTCCCCACAAACAGCTCTGCCTGTGGGGTAGTTACATGAATGGAAAAGTCTATCAAGGGAATCTAGCAGAAAGATGCCAAAATCGTGTAAATTCATGCATAAACATATAGAGAAACCACCTCAGTAAGAAATACTGTAACAACCTCCATAGCCAATGAGCCTGTGATGATTCATAGCCATCACTTCCCTCCCTTGCCCCACTGCCCCCACAATTTGCTAAAGCCCCAGTGGTCATTATTCACTGCAAACTACACAGCTGGATAAACTCAGTGATCAGACAGATCTTTCCTATTTCTAATGGGAATCCTGCCTAAACTCTGGACTTCCCGGGTAGCCCTGGGAGAAATTAGCTGATTAAGAATGTCCAGGGGGAGCTGCAAATGGGAAGAGTTTTACTCTTCTAAAATTCAGTTGGCAATGCACCATGTTTAGAGACTTATCACAAGATGCTGTGTGACCAGAATATTTCATTAAGGCATCTCCTTCCTCCAATTCATTGTCTATCCTGGGTTTTATATATCCTGAGCTGGGGGGAGTAGCATTTCTCTAGCCGGTGTCCCCAGGAAGGTCAGGCAGGGTTAACACAAAATACTTCCTGGTTTTCAGGTGTGAGAGAGTATTTACCTTCCCTTCTCCTCTTAGTAGAGTGAATTTGTTTTGATCTGTGCTGCCACCTTTCCACTCAGTCTTTTTTTCCTTTCAGTGCAAAGAATGCACATAACCTCTAAAATATTAGAGCTAAGATCTGGCATGCTTCGCCGGTGAGTGCCTTCACTGTCTCTCTGGGGGAATTCATCACAGTGAAATCCATCTTACTTGGCTTTCCAGCCCCGTGCCTGCAGACATCTCCATCTGAGCCGCATGCCCCATTCTTCCCAGACATTAGAGTCAAGAGAGGAAAACAGGCACTTCTGTGGTGCAATTAATCTCAGCCTTATATAGACATTTCTATTAGGTCAAAGCCATGTTCTGTTTCTCTTCACTGACTATAAGGAGAGCCTGGAGTGACTAGCTTGCATGGAGGGCTCTTTCATGTAGATGCCTATGTTAGATGAGATTAATTTTGTCCTGGAAGTCACTTTGTGTAGAATTCAGGAACCTAGCTTTATGCCAGAGCACTGATTTTAGAACATTACCCACAAATTTGTTCCTTTGTTCTTGTCTTGCAGAAGCTGCAATAGGGCTCTGGTAGAGGTTAATCAACCTGCTGTAATTTCGGTAAGCTTTGACAGCATCAAACTCTGTTGAAATCTGCTTTGGTGACTCATTCCTGGTATTTTGCCCCATTCATGGAAACTTTCAAGGTCAGGTTGGACGTGTCTTTGTGAAACCTGATCTAGTAGATGTCCTTGCTCATTGCAGAGGGGATTGGACTACATAATCTTTAAAGTTCCCTTCCAAACCAAACTATTCCATTCTATGATTCTGTGACTACTCACCAATCTGGGAGCCTTGCTGGGTCAATGAAAAGTTGTGTTGCAAGTGTCCCGCAGAAAGCTGGTGCACCTCTCAAAAAAATCAAGTGATGCATAGGCAATGGGCAAACTCTGCTTTGTATGCATGTTGTGGATTCAATGTCCTCTGCTGTGAATGACCTATCACCAGCCTGGTAATGACAAGGTGTAAATGTTGGCAACCTGGACCACAAAGCTCTGGGTCTTTAAATGTATCTCTAGTGGCCTGGTAAAACCAAATGGAAGAATGATGAGAAGGCACAAACCCAGTGAAATCCATAGACACACAGCACTCAAATAAAACACCACAATGCTGCTAACACAGATGTCAAAACAACTGTGAGCTCTGGGATTCATCTTTTGCCAGTTCAGTGCAAACAATTTGGCTCACAGAAATTAAGCGAGAAAGTCTAGCTTCAAACATGTCCAGAGAATGAATGAAAATATGGATGATATCCAGCCCTTTTGAACTTGGTTTCTATTCAGAAAACGAAGGACTTACAGTCACTGATTAGCTACGGAGAACACTCGTACTCCCAGTGCTGCTCATCCATCAGGTCTGACTGTGGAGTAAAATATCTGTTCTCCTCTTGGTGGTGAAATAAGGGTGGAACAGTGTTTAATGTAAGCTTATACAAGTATATCATCCTGATCTAGGTCTCTGATAAATGCATATCTTCATAAACTGTGGTGTAGGTCACGTAAAGGTGGTGGGGTACACCAGGACTTCTGCTCAGGAGCCATCAGCTTACACACTTTCATGCAAGGAGACATGTTTAGACCTATCTGATGTTTCTAGCTACCTAGAAGCCAAGAGGCTTTAGGAACATATGGCTAAATCCAAGCAAATATATCCAGTGGGACTTACTGTCTAGGGTTTTGTTCCACTTTAACTGGGCTCTTAACTGGGTTAGTTTCTGGATCACAGTTGACTTAACAACTATCCATCCCAGAGGCTCTGCAGATACAGTTTGTATCCGTATGCCAAAATCCACGTGCTAGTTGGTGCATCTGTGTTTCCTCTGAGCTGGACACTTGTCCAACAGATGTTTGGCCTGAAGCTGGAATCAAGAGCAGCATTTGCACTGACTTCTGAGGTTTTCAGTTTCAGGCCTGATCAAGGACATCAATGAAGCCCATCCATTTCCAACCAGGCCCTCAAAGTAGAGTATGCCTAACTTTGTGCAGCATAAAGACCAGGAAAATCTCTCAGGTCGAAGTTTCACCAACTGGAGAGAGTGCAGGCATTTAGCACAGTCAACACAGAGAGCTGAGCCAAACAGACTTCCACTGAAAAGAAACTGTGGCACACTAATCCTGGCACTGCACAGAGACAAAACAAATGCTCCAGAATTGTGTTTTCACTTGCTAACTGCACTCAGGTATTGTTCACACAAGCTTAAACGTGGAATATTTACTAGAATGGTGCTGAGTATCCTGCAAAGGTGGTAGCTGGAGGGGTGGTGACTGAGTACATCAACAGTTAAAAGGCATATCCCAGAAATGGCCTGAATTCAAGTGACCCTGCTAAAAATCACTCTACGGCAGCTGACATCTCTTTTCTGTAACAGAAAGTCTTTTGCTGCCAGTGAAACTGTGGGACAGATCCTTCATCAATTCAGATTTACTGACTCTAATTTGATCAGTATTCTAGGTTTCCTGAACAAAAAAAAATTCTGCAAAGATAGGATTTATTGTCTATTACTTCTTTCTTCCCATTTCTTTCTAGTCCTCAGACTTTCTTCTCTTCCTTTCTTTCATGCTATTCTTCTGGGTCTTCCCCATTGTCAGAGATTGTGAATGTCCCCCAGCACAATCATTGCAAATTCAATTCAGGAATAATTTCTGGAGGATTTGAAAAGATAGATGATACAAGGATGAAGGTCTCACCTTCAGGTGAAGGTTTTGGAGATGATGTGGTAGCAGTCTAGTTGGTAACATGTAATGGATACCATGCCATGCAGTCAGGAAAATTGTCATGCGCTGCAGACTGACAAAATAGATTCTTTTGTCTCTCTTCTGGCTATCTTTCTTCATGGTGATTACAAAACAGAACTCTGTTCTAACACTGATGAACGTTGAGAGTTGGGTTATCTCATCCAATTTCAGCTACTTACTGTGGAAATGGTCAAATGGGGCTCTTGCTAGAGACAGTGGAAAGAAGAGGACACTCTCAGAGTTGATTATTGGATCAGCTCTTTAAGCCCACTCTGGTATGAGCTGCTATGGAGACCAGTCAGCACTTTTAGCCCATGAATTATCTCGCCTAATTTAGGCTTCTGCTAAAGACGAATTTCTTTGAAGAATCACTAGCTGATCTCAGTTGTCTATAAGGAAACCAGCTCAACTTGTGTTTAATAATCTTAGTAGTCCCTTCTTAAGTACAGAGGCCTCAGAGTATGCAGCACTAGTTAATCCATGAGAAAATGTTGGACGCTTTAAGGCTCTTTCCACATGAAAGCTTTTTTTCTTAAGGAATGAAAAGTAAACCCAGGGAGTTCTAGTTAGAGGGAACTGCTTGGGAACTGTCAGACCTCAGTGCAAGACACAAGTACAGCAGAGGAAAGGAAAACCTGTACTGTAAATCCTTACTTTTTGTTTTTTAAATATCCCTGATCCTTCACTATTGACTTGTAAACCATTGAGACATAGTAAAAGATGCATTTTCTTTCCTCTAGGCTTTTTAATGCTGCCATCGGAATTGTAAGGTGGGTTAGTAGTAATGAGAACTGCATATATCCCTTGTTACAGTGGTGTTCTATTTTCTCACAGGATGTAATGGTAGTAAGCTGAATTTAAGTCCATAGTCATTAGCTGAATACTCATTGATGCTACAGAAGAAATCAATATTGCAGCAGGAGATGGCTGTCCTGATATTCCACTGGAAAAATCATAATCGGTGAATCTGGCTTAAGAGAAGCAGTTGGCACGTAGATCTAGGACCAGGTCTACATGAATGGAGCAATACATTTTCACTGCACAGTTGGGGTAGTTCAGCCATTTGAGTCAATACTTGTTATTCTAACTATGGAGAAGACCCCTTCTTTTACCCTATAAACACTGCGACAGATTCTGTACCAACTCAGTGCCTAGTCCACAACATGATCATCAGAGAAACAGAAGGAACAGAGGACTTCATTTGCTTGGTCCTTTGCCCTAAGCTTAGTTCCATGCCTTGTATTCTGTCAGATGTTTTTCAAACTTGGAAT
This sequence comes from Cuculus canorus, assembly GCF_017976375.1. Taxonomy (NCBI): domain Eukaryota; kingdom Metazoa; phylum Chordata; class Aves; order Cuculiformes; family Cuculidae; genus Cuculus; species Cuculus canorus. The sequence goes on along the minus strand of NC_071401.1, from coordinate 16,578,318 downwards.
TACAAGTTCTGACCAAGAATTTACATCCACTCCAGGCAAGTCAAATATTATCCTCGTACTAAATTTTTGGATGCTTTCGAACTGAGCCCCCAAAACATGCAATGAAGCTACAAACAATGTGACATCTCCGGTGCTTGTTACTGGGGCATGACAGAAGCATTTGGACAAACCTGCAGCTTCATGGCCTGCTAGATATGTGTCAGCTGCAGAGGAAAAAAGAAGTCTCATTGTGACAAAATAACTGCCTAGGTGGAAGTATCTGCCTCTATTCATGTATACTCTGCTTTTTCCTTCCTTTGGTAAATTAGCTTGTAATCTTTCTGAGATGAGGACTGCCTTTAGCAGGAATCTGCAAGATTCAGACTATGTCTAGTCATATTGCTTCTTAGGACTGTTCAGTGCTACTGTGACATAAGTAATACACTCTTGATTAACAAACAGATAAGAAGGTCTCTACATCTTAGATCCCTTGGACTACATCCCAGTTCAGGAATTATCTCACAGGTGAGCACCCCTTCCAATCATATATGGTCCCACCAGCAACTCCACCAGTTACTTACACATGAAAATAGTATTAGGAAAACATTTACTGTAAGCTTTAGCTTAATTTAGTAGAATTTAGCAGCTGGAAATAGCAAGGAGGAGCCAGCACCTTGCAAAGAGCCAGCACTGCACAGACCACCAGCAAGTGCTCCACAGACCTCAGTTTAAAAAGTGATGAGACAGATGGAAGTCATTATTTTGTTTTGAACATAATACCATCTGGGGCCAACATTTGCTATCTGTTACTTCTGAGTAAATCCAGAGAAACTCCATCATGTTTCTTAATAATCAGTCCTGGGACCAATCCTATTAAATATTTTCCTTAATGAACTTGGCGGAAAAAAAGTAGGCGCCTGGTCATAAGATCTGCTGATGGCACAAACTTGAGTGACTGAGTTGCTGTTGCAGAGGAAGATAAGAATATGATTCGGGAAGCTCTGGATGACCTTGAAGGAAGGCTGAGTGAGAGAAATGGGTGAATTGTAACAGTAATGAAGAGAAAGAAATTATAGTTAAAGACTAAGGTGGAAGTTCATCAGTTAGAGGCAACAGTAAAGAAAAAAGGATTTGAATTAATCTGTCTGAGCATAGTAGCCTTAAAAAGACAACTGCAGTTATAATGTATCTCAGGCAAGATGTTTCCATCAGAGGTAGGGAAGTATTAATACCATTGCACAGAGAGAGCCTAAGATGTCATCTAAATTGCTGTAAAGTTATAATCACTTAAAACAAAGTAAGTTGAGTTCAAAGTTTAACAGATACAAAGGGATGAGAGAGTGCATGTCATGAAAAGCAGCAAAGGAGCTTGATTTGTTCAGTTGAGCAAAACAGATTCATAAACTATGTCTGTACTAGTAAACTAGACATTCTCAAGATGGTTTGCTGACACTGAGGTCCATGAAGAAGGAATAAGCCATTTCCAGATTGTTTATATCCATTCTGATGCCTGGGCAGTCAATGGTCCATGCTGACTTCAGGAACATCCCAAGCATTGCTTGAGAGCAGCCCAGTTGGCATGAGCTGAAACTTTGCCATTGATGTTTCAACCACTGACCTGCCATGATAGAGTGCTCCGGGCAGTGCTTACATCAGGAGAGCAAAATCAACAAAGGAGAAAAGGCATTTAAGCTGAAGAAAAAATTGGCACAAAAATAATCAGCTGTTACACAGACCTGAGCAAGTGTGGGGTAGACATTAAAGATGAGATTTTGAACTGCTGTCTTTAGGTGTGCTTGTCTACACACATCTGCACTGGAGAGAAGAGAATCCACTCATGGAGTGACCATTTCGCTCTAAGATAGGGTCTAGGCTACACCATCAAGATGGTTGCCTTCTGGAGCTGCTTGCGTCTGTCCTTTCATACCAAATGCCACAAAGGAGACTTACACAGCTCAGTTATAGATATCTGTACTAGGGGAAATGAATCCTGCCCTAGAATTTTTACAAGTAAGTGGGGAGAAAATTCTGGAACAGACTTCCAAGGCATTCCTGGAGCATATGCAGTCATTTGCCAGCATTTGCCTCCTAGATGAGGACTGTGCATCAATACCTAAGCAACATCGCGTCTCAGGCTGAGGAAGAGATTCCCAGCCAATGGAAATTGATGTAATCTTTGGAGCTACATTGATTTACAGCAGTAATTATCTTAGTCATCTCTGTGTCTGTTAGCACAAGCAATGAATTGAGGGGAGTTCAAAACACCTTGTGTTGTATCTGAGTGTGACTTTCTCTGTTTACACTTGGGCTATTCCATTGATTTTAGCAAAACTACTTGTTATTAACACCATGTAAAACAAGAATCAGAAATCAAAATTAATAAACTGAAAAAAAAAAATCCTCTGCTTAAAAACTCTTTGTCCTGGTAGTACAGTGACAAAAAGGAGTCAATGAATATCGTTTTAAGTTTATAATGTTGATATTCTTTACACATCTCAGAAATGAAACAAGTTATTCTCCAGCACTTAGGGTGATGGATGGAGACCACTAATACAGCCCTCAGTCCAGGTAATAGGTCTCTTGGTCATCAGACTTGTCTGGAGACCATAGCTTCAGCTTCTGATCCACTCTGACCTGGGGCATAGCCTGGGCAAAGCCACCACGGCATCCCTCTGCTCAAGACCTCTTCAGCAACTGATCCTAGAAAAAAACACCTCCATAGGTCTGGGACTGTTCTATCTTCTTGCAATTGCCCACAGCCCCACAGCATAGTACTGGCCTTGAGCATAAAAAGTTCAATCAACAGCTTGGAGGTTCACAGGGAACCCTTCTACTCATGGAACTACCACATACCAGCCATTCTGCAGTGATGACACCTTGGTTTCTCATTAACTTTAAGCTAAGACCATGCATGAACATCTGTGTTGGAGTCATCAGAGTGTTCTAGGGTTTGGGAGAGTGGTGGAGTGCACTGCAGAAGGGAAGAAGATGAGGAAGTACAGGCCCTGAATGTAGAAGACTTTAACAGGGTTAAGGCAGTGACAGGTGACAATTGGAGGTAAGGTGTCAGATGGTCACTGAAACCAGCTTTCAGTAGAGAAAAACAATAAAATAAAATAAAATAAAATAAAATAAAATAAAATAAAATAAAATAAAATAAAATAAAATAAAATAAAATAAAATAAAGGAACCTGCTTCTGGAGGATATCTCAACCAAAAGGAATGGCCATAGGACAGATGCTTCTTAGCAACATCCCATTTCTACAGAGCACATACTGCAGGATTTATTAATCTACACTGAACAACCCAATAGCTACAGCTTTTTGCCTCCATATGGTAAGGTAGAGACAGTTACCAACCCCAAGTGCAGATCATAGAATCATAGAATCATAGAATCATAGAATCACCAGGTTGGAAAGGACCCACTGGATCATCGAGTCCAACCATTCCTAACACTCCCTTAAACCATGTCCCTAAGATGGCACAACACGTCTCTTGCCCACACAATTGAATTTTCTTACCTTCTATCTCAGGTAGTTTGGTGCTGAGCCCCAACCTGCTGGGCCAGTCTCCTAAGCCTGAAGGTTCTTACTGGCTTGAGAGTCATGACCAGGCCTTGCAAATACCCTGACTAATTAGTTTGCCCTGGAGCTTGCAAGTTCTGTCTCTCACAGGGACATGGTTCTTCTGGACTGTAGTTGAACTCTTCAGGGATGTGTGATAGATATAGCACATAAGATACTTGTTAAGATAGCTTTTGCAAAGGGTCCCTGAACACACCATTACTCTGGTTGCCTCCCTGCTAACCCACAACACTTCACTCACTACCAGAGGATGAACAGAGAGCAGCTCCTGTAAGCCAGGAAGATGGAGTCACTCACCAGCCTTTGCGCTGAGCACTGAACATCTGGTTGTTGATAGAGGAATGAATAAGCTAAAGGGTTGATGTAAACCAGATTGTTTGCACTCTGTCCAAAAATTCCTCTGCAAGCTTCCAGTGTCGACTTTTGGCTTATCTTTCACACATAGCCCCTCTGTGTACTTTCTGGGAAACCAGGAGAAATGTGGATTTGCACCAGATGAGAAGAAGGATTTGTCATGCTCATTGTGCTATGCTTTCATCTGAGCATACAGGTTTGGGCCTGAGTAAGGACACACTCCTCCATGCCATTGGAACAACTAGAGGCACTCTCCCAAGCTCCAATGTGGAGCAAGAAGGGACAGGAAGAAAAGGACTGTGAGAAGGCCCATGCTTCCTACAGGGAATGGGGAAGGACCTCAGGGTGAATGGGAGAGAGAAGGAGCTGGAGGATAGCTCAAGAGCCACTACAAACCCCATTCCTGCTTTTCTGCTGTTGTGCTTTGTTCATTGTCATCAAGGAGTTTCAGGCATTACATCCTCCCTGTCTATAGTTTTGCTAGACCATGAGGATTACTGAAGATCAAAGACTGGTCAGTAGATTGCTATTGAATCCCAATCCCCCTCTGAAGGTGAGGCAGACTTTCTTTTTGAACCCTTTTTCCTCAAAAATGAGTGAATAAAAAAAATTCCTGGCTCAACAGGAGGGAATCCCAAGTCTGCCACCAAGTCTCCACCTCATTCATGAAGAAAATGAGTCATAAATTCTGCACAACCCCTAATGCCAGCCAGCCCCCTTTTCCCCTCCTTGATGTTTTTTGACGTGTTCAAATGAAAAATTTGAGACCAGACAAATTTTTTTGTAAAAACATTTTAAAATGTACTTAAGCCCTGGCTGGGTGATGTTCAGCATTCACAAATATCTCTAATTAGGAAAGATCGGGTATATCTTTCTTTAACCAGTCATCCTTGGCATGAACTGCAAATCTCAGGACCTCTAGTGCCCAGTCGCTTCCTAACTGAGGTATAACGGGAAGCAATTCCAGGAAAAATAATCCATCATGGGTTGCTGAGTTTGTCAATGTCACTAGCTGTGCCATTTACAGAGCACAAGGGGCAGAGCCTGTCTATAACACTAAGATCATCACAATCTGACCATTGATGCCCAACATTGACACTTTTCCTTTCTCTGCTCTGCCTTCCATACAGCCATAATTTATTCTCTGGATATTTATGGTGGTTTGTAATGACTTCTCTAGATGAAACCTTGGCCCTGAGCCTCTGTTATGTACTACTTTGGCCCAAATAAACCAATAAAGACTTCCTTTATAGCAGAGAGAACAATTTCTTCCCTTTAGCATTGCATAGTCAAGATACTGAGTAGACACAGCAAGAAATCATGAGGTTACTTTGCAGTAAGGCTGATTCAGGTTAGACATTAAGAAAAACTTGCTGGCAGAGAGCAGGACTCTGGAATCAGCTGTCTGAGGTCTCTGTAGTCTCCAACTTCAGGTTGTTAAGCTCCATTTCTTTAACAAGACATTTAAGGTAAGTCTCTGCTAGGAATGGCATAGTTATAATTATCTGTTCTTGACCCAGAAAGACAGGCTAAGTAATGCTTCAAGATGTCTTTCAGTTTTATTTCTTTATAGTTTTCACAAATTGCTTTGAGGCTAGCACATAGCCTTGACTCCTCCCATAAAAGAGTGCATGAACACATGCTGCTCTCTTGAGAAGTCTAAATGAACTTGAGAGAATGGAAACTACATATATTTTTTTCTGAAGAGCATCTCTAGGCCACCTTCAAGACAAGGTGTACCCACTGTACAGATGGTCATGATACAAGAGCAATCCTTGCACAGGCAGAGGCGCCAGTGATGAACTCAAGGGTCATGCTGCTTAGGAGCGTAATGTGACGGTAGTTGCACTGTGTGACTGCAATAGCCAATATCTGCCTTCCAATGGTGAGGAAATGCTAAGGTTCTACAACTTGGGACCCCAGCATGGGGAAAGAATCGAGGTCCCGGCATTACGTCCGGCGGAGTCCCTTTGGAACTGCTAGTGGAGGGGCCAGGAGGAAAGGAAAATCATTACACTGTAATTCAATGCATGGAAGAAGACTGCTAAGACTAAGGGACCTCTTGAGTCATGTGATGTTGCTGTCACAAGAATCCTGCCATATGTTCCCATTCACATCTTTAATGCTACTAAAAGGCTTTTCCAGAACTGCATTCCTCTGATGCTTCAAAGCCATCTGCTAATTTTTCCACTTCAAAAGTAGCCATGGTCCAATTTACATCCAGTTATATTTGTGCCAACAGAGACCTGGAACTTAATGCCATTTCTCCCTCCTGCATCTTTATCACAAGATAAAGAGCTCACCTCTCCCATCCACCCCACACATGGACTTCAATCTCCACACTGTTCGAGAAACTCAGGTTTGGTGCCTAAAACTCAAAAAAAAAAAATTAGGTATGACTGCAGGTCATTGTTGACAAAACTGGCAGTAGCGCTTAACATAATGTCATATAAAACTAGCTCATTTTCTTATTAGTGTAATTATAAAAGTTCCATTTCCTTCCTTCCTGTTCACACCCTTTCTCTAAGCTGAAAGCAAAGATTTCTGTAATTATTACTGCCAAGTCCAAGTAAATCAAAAAAAAATCAAATCTGGCATGCAAAGGACCTTCATTTACTGTGTCTCTCAATACCTTGTTAAATATTTCACGTACAAATATCCACACAAACCCCCACGCAGATACTTGCACAGGAATGTCTTCTTTAACATTACTTTATGAGTTTCCCCAATGCCAAAGAATGAGTAAAGGAAGCTGGAAAATTCTTTTGGATCATGAGACTGAGGAGACACAATCAAAAATATGTCCACGTTGAAAGGCAGAAAGACCTGTCAAGTCAAACCAAGATGGTTCCTGGATGTGCCGTCTATTAATTTAAATTCATACTGCATTATACATCCTGAAGTATTTTAAGACTCAAACTGTGGTTGCTGATTTCCTTTTGTAATTCAGCTGGGGAAGAAGGCAGTAGCCAAGCCATGTCGCTAGCATAGAAGTTTTCAGGAAAGAATGCAAGTACAGAGTGAAATTTATTAAAAATCAGCCCAACGCTGAGGAGGTAAATTGGGTGGGATTCATCTCACTCATGGTTGTATGTCTGCAGTGTAGAAGTCTCCATTTCAGATGGATGCCCTGAGTTCTCATTTTAGTTGAAGGAGAGAAATGGTCACGTGTAGTAGAGAGATCATTTAATCTGTTTTAAATATCTGGTTGAGATAAGATTAACCATATCCTGCAAGTATCTCCTTCCCTCTGTTGACTGCAAAGAGTCCAAACATATAACTACTTGCAAGACAAACATATAGGGTGGGATTCATAACATGTATTTAATGTTTACAAAATGCATGCCTTTCTCTGAGATGGAAATACATGCTTCCACTCAAGTCACAGAATCACAGAATCACAAGGTTGGAAAGGACCCATTGGATCATCGAGTCCAACCATTCCTAACACTCCCTAAACCATGTCCCTAAGTACTTCATCCACCCGTTCCTTAAACACCTCCAGGGAAGGCGACTCGACCACCTCCCTGGGCAGCCTGTTCCAGTACCCAATGACTCTTACTGTGAAGAATTTTTTTCTGATATCCAACCTGAACCTCCCCTGACGGAGCTTCAGGCCATTCCCTCTAGTCCTGTCCCCTGTCACTCGGGAGAAGAGGCCAGCTCCCTCCTCTCCACAACCTCCTTTCAGGTAGTTGTAGAGAGCAATAAGGTCTCCCCTCAGCCTCCTCTTCTCCAGGCTAAACAACCCCAGCTCTCTCAGCCGCTCCTCATAAGACTTGTTCTCCAGCCCCCTCACCAGCTTTGTTGCTCTTCTCTGGACACGCTCCAGAGCCTCAACATCCTTCTTGTGGTGAGGGGCCCAGAACTGAACACAGTACTCGAGATGCGGTCTCACCAGTGCTGAGTACAGAGGGAGAATAACCTCCCTGGACCTGCTGGTGACCCCATTTCTGATACAAGCCAAGATGCCGTTGGCCTTCTTGGCCACCTGGGCACACTGCTGGCTCATGTTCAGTCGGCTGTCAACCAGCACCCCCAGGTCCAAAGTCAATTGTGCAAAATCTGGTCGATACAGCCAATGGAGTTTTAGGGGGCAACCCAGCCAAGCAGATACAAGTTTTACACATATTATTTATTTTTTACTTAATTTACTTAATTATTGCTCTTTTTTTATCAGTACTGACTCCATCTCCTTTTATTGTCATAAAAGCCTGAATGCTCAACTGAGGGATGAAAATCCACTCAAAGAACATTTGCAGATATTTGAGATTAACCCCGTTGCTAAAGTTAGGTGAGATGGATTCCCTCAATTGAGACGGCATTTCTCCGTTATGGCAAACCAACATTTACTACATCGCATGCCATGTTTTAATGATCAAGCTTGGTCTGTGCTCTGATTTTATCTCCTAATTCAGGTATAACTGCCATCTACAACAGTGCCTGGACCATCATCCTGGGTTGCCTTTGCTGCAGTGCAACTGATGAGGAATATTTTCAAGTTCTTATAGAGTTTCAAATTTCCTTGGGGTTTTGATATACTAATACTGATGTCAGAAAATCTGGCCCCAGAAGAGGAAGGGACATTTAGAAAGCTCATAGGTTTCAACAATAGCCCTGATGGCCAGACAGTGGCATCTTTACAAGTATTAATTAGCACAGTCTCAGCTAAGACATGGTAACAGCTTTTCTAACGGAGTGAGTTATGAAGTAAAAAGCTTAATTTTGGACTGCTGTGGCTCAAACCATTTTTACTTTGCACTGGGCAGGGCAGGAAGCACACAGAGCCATGGCAGGATTTGATGACTGAAGGCTTTTGGTCATCTAGAGCTTGACTCAGGCAAGGCTTTACGATAGCTTCATTCCGGCTTCTGGTTCCATCACCTCCACAGCCACTGGCTGGGCAGGCACGTGCTCCCCAATCACTTGAAACAACTGTGATCAGAGATTTGTATTGAGCTGAGTGCATCTTTTCCACTTCAGACACTCTATGGAGTCCATTTGATGAGGAACACAACACGGAGCACGCATATCTCCAAGGCACCAATGTCATATTGAAGGTACTTCAGCACAAAGTCATAAGTCACAGGACATTCCTTCTTAAGCCATGGCCGTATTATTTCATATTCATATCTTCCTTACAGAAAGCCAGAGAAAAAGTTGTGCTAATCTGAAACCTCAGGCACAATTCACGGGGCTGATGGATTAGGCCTGACAACCTAGCAGGTTTGATTGGGTTGTGGAAATATCCGCTGAAATCCACATGAGCACATCTGATTTGGCAATAATAATTAAAAAAAAAAAAAAAACAAAAAGCCCCCACAACCTCAAGCATTTGCTGCATATGAACAGAAAAAGGTGCTTTGTTTTATACCCTGAGTGGGGTGTTGCATTTTATAGCAGATAGACAGAAAACATATGTGAATCATCATGTAGATTATATTTATATTGCCTAATGCTCAGGTTTGTTTGGTTGGCATTAACAACAACTCATGGCTTCCTTTCCTGTAATGCTGGTTTACTTTTAATAAAATCTTGCATTCACATCATTTCAGCCAAGCATTCTCCTGGGGTGGAGTCAAGGGTAAAGAAAGAAACCTCTGTGAAATTCATTTCAAATGTACTCCCTCCCTAGTGCAGGCGTTTGTGTTCCTTTTCCCTGGTTAAAAATAAATAAATAAGTAAATGCAAGATGCCTACTGATTGCTTTTGACAAAAAAAAAAAAAAATGAGAGATGCTTGCCTTGTTTTTCCAGATCTGTCACCCTGAGATGTGCTTGGCTTGTTGTAGTGCTCATACTGAGAGCTGACAATGAGAGCCAGCATGTAAATTTTGGATCCAAAGACCTTCTGAGATCACTAAAAAGAACAACTTTGTCCTTCTTTGTGGTGATAGTGTTTGGAACAGTGGGTGGGACAACAACTGAGAGAGAATAGGGAAAAGGACATGGAAGAGAGAGGGTTTTTGAGCTTCAAAGGGACTGGACCCAGGTTTGTTTGTAGGCATTTGAGGCACATCATAGGAGGGTGGTTCTTCTCACTTCCTAGTCAAAGCTAAACTTTTGTGATAGCAGAGGTTCTTAGTCTGCAAATACAGGGCTAGCAAGGTAGCTACATGCTCTTCTTGCTGGAAGTAAGGAGCCAGGTGAAGGAAAGGGCAGGGTTCCCCTATGACACAGACTTCACATGTGCTGCAGGAATTGACTAGAAGGCATCAGCCACAGAAGACTGAAGTGGAGCAGAGATGGTTTAACATCAGGGCACAAAGCAATCATTGCTCATGGGCTTACCACAGCCTAATAATATTGGATGTGATGCCTCAGGAGTGACTTGATAGATCCTGCCTTCATATTCCCAGCTCTGAATTGGCTGGGGAAAGCAAAACCATGTAGGTAAGGGTACTGTTACAAGGTTTTCATAAGAGCCTGCTGGAACCAATATGTTCAGGGTCTTATTATATACAGCTGAGCATCTAAGTCCTAGGTCATTGGTTAGACTTCATGCAGCATCATGTAGCATTTTTGGAGGGCCATCTTGAGCCCGTTCTCAAAACGAGACTCGTATTCACAAAATTGAGATCTTGATACTGAATAACTCCTGAACAACTCAAAAAGTACTGGACTTCCAGCCTGTGAAGCCCAAGTGCCCACAGAGAGCGAATGGGAAATCCATGACAACCTTTCAAAGTTTTCAAGTTTTGCTCAGTCCATCCCACTGCGCAGAGACAAGGTCATCTTTCTGTCCTGCCAGACTGCTGGTTAGCCAATACCAATGACCTGGGAACTGCAGCCTTCATCAGAGGTCAACGAAGACAGATCATCCAGATGTGATGGGGTGAGATGGAGATGTAGGAAAACAAAGAGATTTTCCCCAGAGATACTCACTTAGCCAATGGTAGGGATGCCAGCTCCTGGCATTCAGCGTCTCCTTACATACATTTCTCTCTCACATCAGCCATCAGCATTATTTTCCTAATTTGCTATCAAGGATTTAATTTGTGCTGACAGGAACAGTGAAGTGGGTTTGTCTCCTATAGCAAGACCTGGTCCACCACCCTCTTTCTCAGAACCCTGGGAAGCAAAAGCAATTACCTTTAATATCCCAAGCCAAATCAATCCCCATTGCTTCTCCTCTGTTACACAGATGTTGAAGCAGCTGTGGCAGGAGCAGAAAATGGACTTTGCATTATGTCCAGCTGTTAGGCAAATCATGGAGTAGAAAGAACACATTTAGAATCTTTTTCCTTTTCAGTGCTGTCAGTCAGATGGAACAACATGTCCCTAAAATAGTTATGAATAACCATTAGGAAGAAAAGACTTTGAAAATATCCCTTGTTTATACATTCACTGGAGGGTCTAAATCCTGGTAGAGCTTAGAAAAATCCACCGTTTTCACTAAGCTTTCAACTCTGCTTGGGCAAGAGCTCTGCAGCACTGGATAATAAATAAATGTCATGCCACATGTATACACATTTTCTTCCAAGGCTGTTTTCAATTTCTTCTTTCAGGCATGTTTTGCCCTGATGGTTGCCCTTGCTGGCTGTATAAGAACCAGCTTCAGCACGTCTCTGAAATCTTTCCAAACAGAAAGCTCATTCATGTCCTCAACTCTGAGATGAGTAACAGTCTGCAGCCATGTACCTTAGGAGCCATAAAGCACAGTGAACTGGATTGGAAAAGCTCCTGTACCCCTTCCCACTATGTTTTTTTTCATGGAAATAATATTATGGATGAACAAATGATATGAAAGTGATGCCAGAAGGGCTGCCCTGGAGACTCAAGTCCTCACATCTCCGTATTTAGCAGCCTCAGCCTGATCTTGTTGTTATTTTTGCTATGGAGAGACTTCACTATCCACGTTGTGAGCTGAGCCCACAATGTATTTGGGACCACTATGCAGATTTCACCTGGAGAGCTGAACTCTCTCAAAAGGAGGGTAGTATAGTAACCTAGCAAGTGCTGGAACTGCTCACCTCAGCTACCTTGTCCTCGTCTGTAGGATAGCTCTCAGAAATGTTTCATGACCTTCTAATTCTCCCACACAGGCTTCTGTTGGCAGAAGTGTCCTTCAGCTGGTGGTGGCCTTCAGTCCACAGCAGAAAGCAGCTTAACAAAGACCTTAGGTCTGTGTGATGTCCACACTTTCTGCACCTGCTGAAGCAGAAACTGAGACAACTGAACACCCTAAAGGCAGTCCCAAAGCCATCAATTGAAAGCCCTGCCATGGTCCTTGTCAGACAGGAGCGGCACTCAGAGAAAACAAGAGGCAGGACACTCAGGGACAGTGAGCACACCCACAATGCTGATGACTTTGGGGCATATTTTGCCTGCAGTGCAAGAAGAGAGAGCTTTCTGGACACTTCACAGACAGCTTACACTGCCAACCATGGTGGCCACTCCAAAGTGGCAGGTTTGGTATTTCCTATGCATGTTAGGGGAGCGATCAGAGGGATGCTTATTTGCCATAATTTGGTTTTGTCTTCTGATCTTGTCTTGGCTTTCTGTTAGAACAATAAACTGTTGTCCCTTCCCCCCCCTCTTTTTTTTTAAAAAATGACATCACAGCAATAAAGCACTCTAGAGTGAATTTTATCAGACTGTTAATACACAGCATGCGTGGGTAAAGGCAGAGGCCACACTGCAGCACCCCCCACAAGGCACATATTAATGAGGCCTATAAAACACACCCCGTTGTGTCTTCTGGCTTAATTGTCAGATGGTTTCCAGATTTAAAGCCCCTAAAGAGAATATTTTAGAGGTTCTACATTCATTAGGTAACATCAAAAGCAACAGTAAAGATAGGAAATGGGACTTGCCATATCAAACTCACTGCATCATCTATCAGTGAGGGGTTTGCTAATGTTTCGTTTCATATTGGCTGAACCTAATTAAAAAATAAAAGAAAAAAATATCTGAAAGACAGAATCTGAATACACCAAAAATTAGGGGTTTTTCCCAAACTAGAGAACTGATTATGCTCTGATGGCCCTGCCCAGCTCTTCCCCACTTGTTAAATTAGAAGTACATATGAAAAAAATAGAAAGAAAATTAGTCTTTGTGGATTAAAGAGCACAGGCCACAATTTGTAAGAATGAAGAGCAGTTTTGTGAACCTTGGAGATTTGGGGTGCCCATCCTTAGGTAGCTTGAAGATGTTTTAAATGCTACCTTATTGACTCCATACCTTTGCCACATCTCAGGTGGGATATTCAAAGATCCTGTAAGAGTTCACTCTATTATACCTTGTTTCAGTCTCCCTTTTAAAAAAATATATAAGCCATAGCAGGGTGGTTCAGTAACTTTTTTCAGATGTCTTTTTTTCATCACTGCCTACTTCAGATCTTCTTGTAGCTATTATCATGACATCTGGTGCTGATCACAGGCAGAAACACAACAAACTTGCTGGAGCATGAATGTGGTGTGGGCTGGTCTGGAATTAGAGACCTTCTGTTCACAGTGTTCTTCAGTGTTCTGCACCTCAGACAGTCACTATTCAGTATCATTCCTGAAAATACTTTAACTTTCTTCTAAGTCCTGGCTTGGAAAGCTTCAGCAGCAAGGGAAGGAAAGGAAAAAAGATGTTTTTCTGCTTAACGGATAGCTGGGAATCACCTCCACTAGATAGTGTACATCACAGTCAAGGGAACCACAAATACCCCCTTTGTGTGACCCAACACCTATAAAATGACCAATAAGTACCATCTTTCCACATTTCATCTTCATTCTAGTTTTCCCCTCAGATTTTACATGTCAGCCACCCCTACATAAGCAATGTAAGCAGTTTCAGGGATTCCTCAGTCTGAGGAAATAGAAACCAGGGGCAAAAATGATCTATGCATTAATAGCGTGTAGTCTCTCTACATGTGACATGGACCTATTTGGCATGTGGATGTACCTATTTGTGACATGGAGTCACTCTACATGTGACCATGGACATCCATGTCACAAATAGGTACATCAAGACCATCTGTGTCATTCTCAAGTAGATGACTAAAATAGTCTACCATTAGTTTGCTAATGTAAGTGTATGGAAACAGTAAAATTACACTCTGGAGTTCTCTGTCTCTGTGGGCAATTAAGGGAGTTTATTTTGAGTAGTTTAGACTGCAAACTATCCTCTACACTTTGAAACTTAGATGGCATTAACATTATTATAGAATCACAGAATCATGGAATCATAGAATTTGGGTTGGAAGAGACCATAAAGATCATGTCATTCCAACACCCCTGCCCTGGGCAGGGATACCTTCCACTAGACCAGATTGCCTAGTCCCTTTCCTGAGATCCGCTGGGACTCCAAAAGAAGACCGGGTAACAGGAAAACTTGCTGTGCGTAACAGTTCTATTTTTAAACTAAGACTGATAACACTTGATTTATCCCCTGTCCTGCCTGTCATGTCTAACAGTGCCAGGGCGTATAGTTCCTTGCACACCGTGGCCTCAACACCAGTTCACCTTACCAACTTCTCTTCTAAGACTGTTGCTTTGCAAAAAGTATGATGTTGGAAGGTATGCCTTATAATGCATACCAGCACCTTGGCTTGCCTTCTTCCGGATTCAGATCACAAAAGGAATTTGAGATAACAGTGACTGAAAACAATGTAATGCCTTAAAGCTCAAGCCACTGTTCAGTGAGGAGCACTTGGGAACATCCCTAACTGTTCCTACCGAGGAGGATGTGGTCTCATAAAACAGGAAAGAAATTGAACAGTTTGGGCAGTAATATTGTCTTCATAAGGGGACACTGACAGCATAGCACTACACAGCTGGCTTTATCAAAATGCTGTGCCAGCCGTGCCAAAGCATCATGATGCTTCTTTCAGAGAACATTGCAAAGAGCACATTAGGTGATGAAGAAACTTCTGCAGAAGGTTTTTGTTGAATACCTTTTCTGCCCATCTGTGCTATAAGAGACTCATCTCTTCAGTCCTGAGAAAGTGATATATATCGTGAGAATGAAATATGATGCAGATTAGCAGGAAAACCAAGTCACAGAATCATAAAAAGAGAGGGCTGGAAGGATGAAGAGAGGTCATCAAGGCCTTTCCTTTGCCTCAAGGTGGGATCAGCTGTTCCTAAGCCATTGTTCGCAGATGTTTGTCTAACCTGTTTTTAAAGACCTCAATTGGTTCAAGGATCACAGCCTCCCCAGGCAATCTACACCAGTGCTTCACTGGCTTTACTGTTAGCAACTTGCCTCTCAAGTTTAACAGAGCTCTCCTAGGACTCATTTTAAGATCATGACTTCATATGTTGTTCTCTGAGGATGGAGACAAGAGCTTATTCCCTTCTCCTCTACAGCCCTTTTTATAGAGTCAAAGTCTGCTGAGAGGAAACCCTGAATAATCCTCTCTTGCCAAATTTTTGATGTCCGTGCTGTTGGCTATCCTCAGCTGTGTGAGGAGTTCCCATGCCGTCCTGTAGGAGTTATACCCACCTATGGAACAGCTAAATTCAGTCCTTCCTCTGCCTCACTCTTGGCCAGTAATGGTGGCACAAAAGCTGTTAGGTCTCTGCAGCATGAGGGTGAGAGGGAAGTCTTGTTGTCTGGGGGTTTGTGAAAACAGGGCACCATGAAAGGCTTGTAGAAGTATATATATGCAGGTGGTCCCCTTAGGATGTTTACTCTCAGCTCTATCTTGCCAGCCTACGACAGTACCAACATCACCAATAAAATACCCTCCCAAGAGACCATGTTGGGCCCAGTGGATTTCATGTTTCCTGGTCCTTGAAGATTTATTCTCACGTCTGACCTGATGACCAGCTGCATCCACCATGTGAAGTGAAGATCAAGCTTTAACATGGCTTATGTGCTTCCTGCCCATATTGCCACCCATCAGCCCATACAGTTGCTCTGGAACTAAGTGACATCTGCTGGGTACCAGAGTGTCGAATTTAACTTCACTTAGACAAGATATGTTTAGCTTCCAAAAATACAAACTGTCCTTAAGGTAGGCTACCAAACCTACTCCAAAGTCTCTTCCAGTAGAGCTCGAGTTTTAGGGTAATGTGGTTTAAAGACCGGAAGGCTTGCAGTATGACTGGAGGGCACATCCAGCAAGAGTAGCTGCTGCCACAGTTCCCTCTTTCTCCTTTACCTTCAATACTCAGCCTGGAGTGGCCATAATTTGACCCTCACAAGGCAACATCCTTTATCTATCATTTCAACTCTGGCTCTGTCTCTCTGAGAACATACAAATTCCCCTGACAAAATTCCAGCTTATTTGCCCATAGCCACAACTCCTTCAATGATGAAAGACCGAGACAGCAAAACCTCGATGAATCCCATTACATTTCATGCTTTGCTAGCAGGTCCTGAAGACAGATAATAATATATGAGATGGGTTGAGGCCAACAGCTGCTCCTGTTCCTTCTCTCTGCAAGGGTAGTCAGAAGGAGACATTTCCGACAAATTATAAATTACTTTCTGTAGGTGTCATCTTTCAGAGCAGCCACAGAGTATTGTTTCACAGTGAGTGTAACCCCTTTTCTCCCTTGCTCACCTCCTATCAAGAGTTTGGTAGACTTTCAGTATCAGCCCACATTGCTAGGTAGGACACTTCCCTCCAGTTCCCACACTGCTTCTCTGCTTCAAAAGCCAGCAAGCAGTGTGAAGCACAACAGAGCCCCCATTCCTGCAATTCTTTCCCTTGCACCCCAGCTGCTACACTGTTTTCCCTGTCAGAGTTACTGACAGTCCCCTCCAAGACCTCATCTTATACTTGGGCATAGAAAGTTGCTCCAGAACAGAAAATAAGAGCATGTTGTACCCAGGAAATTTCATGGTCGTCTCCTCAGTAGCATAGACTTTAGCCTGCAACTGTCTTTAGCAGGGCATAAAAGTCTGTCCCTTAGTTATACCTTCACTACAACTCACCACTGTGTCTGGGACAACCTAAGGGTGAAGGCTAGTGTTTCTGTTAAGTGCTGGGATCAGGAAATTCATGAGGTATGAGCAGAAAACCACAAAATGCAGATGCAAACCTGGGACAAAACAATAGCACTCAGATCAATCACAGTTTCTGAGATACCGCTAGTCCAATTCAGTTTGATTGCAACTCCGTGCATGGAGAACAAACCACCTTGTTTTCTTCAAAACAATTCAAGTCTCCCTATGAATAATATGTGATGAAGGTACCAAAGATTTCTGCCTGTCATGCAAAGCTATGTGTGAGCTTATTTGTAATGCACCTGTGCTTCTTCTTGAACTCACAGCTGAGATGTTGTGCTTTGTAATTACCTGATTTTCAGTGCAGCTGGTCCGACTGGAAATCATTTAACAGGTCCAGCACTAACTTGTCAGGGAGAATGGAGGTGTCAAAACAGGCTGAAATGAGAAGAGAAGCAACATCATTGCATCATTCTGTCACAATCACTTTCTCACTTTCACATGCTTCCTTCTAGTTTGTAGTAGATGAGTTTCTTGCTCTCACTGAAACCTAAAACATTCCCATAGTGCCTACTCCAAAGACTTGGGGTAGTCAAAGTTAATAGTGATATTCTGTGCTGAGTTTACGCACCACCCTGTGCACTGAGACCTAGCACCTGTGGTGGTATGTGCTGTAAGCTGCAGGAGCTCTATCCATCCAAGAAAGTGGTCAACATGCTAGTGAGTACTGTCCAAGAGCTCACTCACTCTGGACCTCAAATAGGACTTAATTAAGGGGGCTCTGGAGTCAATATAAATTTCTGTCCCAGCTCATGAAGCTTGAAAATACCTCTGGGCATGGAAAAATGTTCACCTGTGGTTTGGGATCTCACAGAAGCCAAGAACCTTTCTCAGTGAGTAGTCTGTATATAGCTACCTAGATCTGCAGGCTACTCAAATTTAAAAGCATGGGTGAGAGATTTTCCATGCCAGAGTCACAGGACAATCTTGAACACATTTCATTTATTTGCAGACACAGACATTGAGTCAAGTCCTTGCTATTTCAGGCTGCATGTCACACAACCTTTCTCAGAAATACATTGAGCTCAAGAGCCAAAGTTTTCCGTGAAAATTGTGGTAATGACCCCTATAAACTTCTCAGCAGTCCTTTGAGTCTTTTGCTAGAAGAAATTAGTATGAATTATTTCAAGAAACAAAATCAAAACAAAGAATTATAGAAGGAAGAGATCACAAAGACCTTAGATGCAGAGATTCTTACTTTTGATTCTGACATTTACCATGATATCAGCATACAAGTTTAGACTATTTAACTTTGAGCATGTTACAGTAAAATTGGTGTCTTGTCCTCTCATTTATATTAATGCAGATTTCCAGTAACCTTTAGGTGATTAAAAATACTCCCTGAAAAACTGAAACATTCCCCTTCTGACATTGAGCTTCTCTCCATTTTGAGCTGGGGTTGGTGGTTTCCCTTCAGGAAAGCATAAACCACATCAATGGTTGGGATCTTCAGACTTCCCCCTCCCTTTTCAAACAACTTTTGTTCAGGTCTCACAAAACAGTGATCACAATATAAAAGTCCCAGTGGTGACAGAAGCTCTAACCATGCTTGACAAGGCACAGGCACATAATAAAGTGACAGCTCTTATCCTGAAGAGGTTTTACAAAGTGGCATTGAAGTTGGTGGAGGATACATGGAATAGAATAACTGAATAACACCATTGGTAGTTTTGTTACCTATCAGTTCAGGACAACCGTTCTGAAGACATCTGTCATGGGAGGTAGTGTGTGTGTGTTCATGCAGAGGTGTGCATGCCAATTGTGTTATAGCTTTGTGCTCTGAGGCGGGATTCTCATCTCTAAAGTGCACATAGAAACTAGCGCCTCACCACTCTTCGGCTGCATCTTCTGTTCTCACTTAAGCTTTTCTTCTTCTTATGGCCATACAAAAGCCTGGTTGTAAAAAACACAATTGAAATATCTGCCTGCCAGCAAGGTACCTGTGTGGACTCTGCTGCTGCTTTTCTGTGGGACCTGATAGCTTTGTTCAAGATTGGAAGGGGTGCCCAGCTCCTCACTGCCCTTCTCCTGTGCACTCCTTCTTCTGCTCCCCCAAACTATGCACTACCCTCCACGACCATAGCACTTTCTTACCACTTTCAGATTTGTGCACAACCTCAGACACAGACCATTGCTCTGTATCCCCCAAAGAGCATTTCTTTATCTTCTCCTACTGTTTCCCACCTTCCTTGCTCATTTTCCTTGCTTGTCAGCAAAAGCATCCATGCACCACAGTAAAAGAACCTGTCAAGCTGCAATAATACAAGGGATTATGGAAACACATTAATGCAAAGGATTAATTTCAGGATGAGTACCAGAGGGAGGCCCTGGTATGATGGCATTGGAGCCATAGACTACTCAAATACTGAAGCTTTTCTTCAAGAACTGCGCTTTCTCTGAGCCTCATTTTCCAATGGTAAGATTCCCTCCCCCACTCGTCTGTCATATATGTCTAGGTATCAACTCTGGTAGGTCTCATCCTACGTATCTAATGCTTAACACAGTGGCATTCTGACCTTCCTTATACCTTACAGGTCTCAGTGCAGCAAAAATAATGTCACTGCAGTCAAACAGAAGCACCTTTGCACAGAGACCCTTGGTACGGACTCGTCCTCCCGTGTCTGTCTCTGTCAATGACTTGAACCCCTAGAAGTCAGAGTATTTAGGCTACCAGAGGATGGAGATAAATGACCAAAGCTGCAAATACTCCTTTTCCCCAACAAAAGTGGAGGTGATTAGCAGCAGCCAGGAAAAAATCTCTTGTCCTTGCTGTGGCCAAGATTTAGTCCTGGACAGGATGAGTGACACTGTGATTCCTGTGCACAACTCACCTGATGTACACCTATCTGTGGACCAATTCCATTGAGTACTGTGCCAGCACACTGACACAATTGCATCCTCCTTTAAAGTGTTTTTTTTACTAGCTCCAAGCTAAAAAGAGAAGAAAGATGGCTTCTGCAATGGCTTCCAAGGAGCAGGAGGGAGGGAAGATGTGTAACACATCTGTTTTGCAGTAGGACATCTTACTTCAGACCAATTCATCATTGTCCATCCACCCTGCTGGGCCCTGGCGGCAGGTCACTGGTGGAGGCCCCTTATCCGCCGCCTCTCCAGAAGTGATCAAAGGATGAGATTGGTAACGGCATAAGCTTTCCTGGATGGGATTACAGCCCAGTCAGAGTATGCTACACTCTGTTTGAGGGCTCCTTCTTTTCATCCCCCTGGGGCAGGTTCATTTTAATTCCCCTCCTGCTGTGCCCAGCACCCAGTGATCGTGTGATGTGCAGTAGGGATGATTTTGAAGGACGATAGAGTGCAAATTGAGCCCAAAAGCCTGCAGCAAACTGGTGGTGAATAGGGTTCACCATCTGCAGCAGCTGTCCTTACACAGAAACATATGTACATCAAATGAAATAGGCAGGAAAATTCCCCTGAGACTGATTAACACAAACATACACAGCTTCTGTCTCATGGCATCTCATTAGTGTTGGGTGGTCCTGGGTGCCAGGCAAACAACAGTTGCCAGGCACTGGTCCTCTATGGCTGCCCTTATATAATGACTAAGTGGGAAGAGGTGGCTCCCTCGGCTGGGTTCAGGGCTCCTTAGTCTGCAATTGGGATTTCCTTGCCAGAATCAAAAAGCTTTCATAGGTCTACCTTCTCCTCAAAGATGAAGAGTATGTGCCTGGAGCATTATAAGATTCCTAGATGTGGAGCAGATTGCAATAGGGCTTGGGATCATGGCTAGTGCCAGAAACATAGAAAACCCACGTATCAGCCAAGGCACAACTTGCAAGAAGGAGAATGAACTTTCCATCCAAGGAGGAAAATTCCAAAGAAGGAAAGAAGACTCCATTAATAGCTGGTAAGGCTAGTGTCAGTCCATGGGGTGTTGCAGGGGGAATAGGGGCAGCCTGTGAGGACAGATGTGGAGTGGCAGCCTGCGTACTCATTATCTCTTGGCATGAACTGTGGATATGCTGTACTTCTCAAAGAATTTCTGCTGTGCCCCTGGAGAGGCACAACTGTCCTGCAGGTGCTGTTGACTATGCCTGTTTCCCTTATGTCAGCAGTGGGGAGTGTCTCAGGCACACAGGACTAGGAAAGATCTCCTAAATTCCATCTGCTGCTGTCTTAGCAAGCACATGCTTAGTTTCACAAATTAGTATTAGCCTCCCCAGATAGAATGCTACCATGACTCTGTTACCCCTTCTGCCCTCTTCTCTAAAATAGCTGTGGGACTTTTCTCCTTGTGACTGCATGAAACTTTTCAGCTTCTTTTCCTGCCTCTCTGGCTTAGGTGAAAGACTCAGCACATCAGACAGACTGGAGTTGTCACGGCTTCTTGTAAGCACTCCATATATTATGAGGAGTGGCTCCCACAAAGGCTTAAGATCCATGACAGCATTTTCCAGCACTGCCTTGTTGCTTCTAATTACTCTGACATTGAGCTGCTGCAGAAAAGAAGACCCATGTCTCGCATCCAGTGATTCGCTGGAAACTTTCACCCCCTTCACCTTTGTCCATCGTCCTCCTTGCGAATGAGATATATCTTTGGTGAGCAGCTGAAAACTCACGCGTAAGGAAGAAATATGTATGTACTAGAGCAGAACATGTCACATTGTTTAGATGTTAAGGGCAGGAAACAATGTGGGACGTGGCATGAATCACAGCTGTGGCTTGCCTGGAGGATGGGGGTACCCTGCAAATGGCAGCTGGTGCTGATTATCCAGAGAAGTTCTCCTTTTTTTTTTACTTTTCCCGTTATAATAGGATCCAGTAATTCATCCTCTGCATGGGCTGCATGTCTGTTCTCTCTGGAATATCCAAGGGATGGGTTAGTAATCCATCACAGAAAGATAGTGAGCTTTTCCTCCTCTTTGTTTTCCCCCAAGGTGACTTCAGGGCAGTCAATGCACTTCTATCACCTGAGCTATGTGGAGACTGGCCTGGTGTGTTCTGTCTCTGAGGAGAGGCATAGTCAAAACCAGTGTTTCTAATTAAATAAAATGGAAAGATAAGCAGATTGACAGGCAGGTAAGAAAATGCAAGGGGTGGAGGTCTCGCAAATGCCTTGCAGCGGAAAAAAAGTTTTATACGATGGCAGCTCACATGATATAAATCACATTACAGAAGGTCTAATAAGTCACAGAAGGTCCTGCGACTCCAATAATTGTATGTCTTTCTTTTTACTGTGCGTGGCTTCACCCTGCAGGACATTAAAAAGCTTTGCAAAACCATGAACAGATCACCATGAAGGTACTTCCACCTCTCAAATGAAACATGGGGTTGTCCAGCACCAAGTAATATGACCGCCCAGGTGTCTGAAGCAAGGAGAAAAGCGTTTCACGCAACATTTGAAATTATGTTCTGAGTATGTAATAAGCAGTATCAGGCCAGGGGAATGCATTTTACTGAGTAGCGAAGTGTTTCTGGACGCCAACTGAATACACTTCGTATCTGAATGCTGCATACGTTTTTGCCTGGCAAAGATGTTTGTAAGCAAAAAGGCATTTCCACATGTTGCAGCTGCTGGAAAGTACTGTGGTGGTCCTATGTACCAAATTAGGTGGACCCTTAAACCAACCCAACATAATTACCCTTAAAAGATCAATCCTTATAAGGCCTTCAAGATAAATACTCCAAATCATCAGTCACACCTGAAAATCCTGGCTTTTAGTCTCATTATGAGAAAATATCTTAGAATGAGAGGTGTAGCAGCTTTTCATCCTAAGCAGCTCAGTCTGTCATAAGAACAAAAGCATAGCCGCATGGGTTTGGGTCAAGAATTCACCTATCTTGGTATGTAGCAGTGGCCAAATCAGAGAATAAGTAAGTATACAGTTGCACCCACAACTTGTAGCAATCCCATTTTATTCAAGATAACTTCTGATACCCGATTTATACTTTGGGGACTATAACCTGTCTAACACACCAGGAACAAATCCGTGAGGAAGCAGACAGGTCTCACCTAGGGCAGTTGCGTGCATCCCATTTCTTTGCACCCACCTTCTCAGCTCATTCATCTTTGCAGCCCTGCTCCCATGTGTTGACAAAGCTGGCGTGTCCAGCCACAGTAGCTTTTCACCGATGGCTGCTAATACTTCAGCAACCCATGCCATGTGGTCAGAAAAGATTGCAGAGCTCTGAAGTTCATAAAAATTCCTAGATTATTAGTTTAATAATAAGTCTAGTCTTTCCATGTCAGTACATTATAGACCCCCAGCTAGGCATTTCAAATCCAGGACTATGAGAGAATGTTGTAAAGTCTCCAGCCCACAAGCCTGTTTTTTCCTTTGAGAAAGAGGAAAATTAATAAGACAACCTAGAGAATGGGAATAAGTCCAGGAGACAAAGAGAAAGAATTGGGGGGGGGGGGGAAGGGGGGAGAGGGAAGTGGAAAAAAGCCAGAGGGAAAAGATGGAGTCTGATAAATGGCTCTGTGGAAAGGCATATTGAAACTTTGTTTACAACCTCATGGTACCAAAGCAGGCAGTATTAATAGCCTTCGACACCTTGTAAACTCAGCAAAACTAATTTTGCAGAAAAGAACTCCTTTCCCAGAACTCTCCTCTTTCTTGCTTAACACGCATTTTCTAGAGCTGACACGTCCCCTTTCATCACAACAGCAGAAAGGAAGTTGAAAGTTTTGCCAGGATGCTTGGGGTAATGCCCCGTCTAATCTTGCAAAGGCAAAACACAGAAAACAACTCCATCAGATCTTTAATGACCCCAGACCTCTATAACGCTCTGCTGGGACAATGGGTTTGGAGGTGAACTTGTAAACTCAATTTGTGAGTTAGCCAGTCATTATTGTCCCAATCTGATGGATAAAGAAGCTGCGTAGGGTCGTCCAGGGTCACACAAAAAGCAAATGTCAAGGCTGGGACAGATACAGAGGTTGCATTCCATGATCCTGACAAAGCCTATGTCAAAGCATCGACAGAACTACAGTGTGCTCTTTTACCACCACAGTTATGCAGCTTAGGAGGCATGGCCACGCAGGTGTACCCAGATTGAAGTACCCTTCCTACTTCATCAACTCTACTAAATATGCAATATTAGACCATATCCATGGTCCAAGGACCATGTATCTTCCAAGAACCTTCTGGCCAACTTACTGTTCAGCATCAGCCACTGGATACCAAACAGCCCTTGGGGGTAAATGATGGTGGTGGGACACAGTGAGTCAAGCCTGTTCCCAATATGTGAAGGATATGAGGGGTAACATGCATTAAACTTGTTCCCTGGTGCATCCCAAAGCTCAGCTAAAAGCCCCACCGGATCAATGGCTTGCCTAAAAGCTATTTGGGCCCAAAACATGGCACAGCCTTGCCAGGTGGAACCATACTCTGAAGACTATGTTCACATACTCCCTCATGCCAAGGCATGGCAGACCTGTATGGTTTAGCATATCCGTGAGAAGGCCACCTTTGGGTCACCCCCATTCACATATGTCATCCTGAAAAGCAGAGGTAACATTCCCACCAGCAGTGGCTGTGGGGCACAGACTAATCCTGAGGATATGCAAGGCTGAAACAAAGAAGTGTTTTGGATTAATAGATGCTGATGGGCTCATGCGGGAGCATGAGCAACAGAGGCAGGGAAGGCTATATGAATTAGTTTTTCTAAAAGCTTTTAGTTATAAAACGACCTTTTCCCCCAAAAATGAAACTTTTTAAATTAATTTTCTCTTGTTAACTTTCTCTGTGATATTTTTTTGTGGAGAATTTTTCTGACCATTTTTGAAATTTTCCATTCGTCCTGCTCCAATGATCATTTCCCTATATGTTATGAAACACCATTAGGAAGAGACCAAGCAAAGCTAACCCAGATTAGTGGGAGCTGTTACTATCTGCACTGAGGGAAAATGAAAACAATAGTACCCATTAGAAGCTGGTAAAGTGGGATTGCCCCTTTCCCTGCCCTCCATAAGCTTGGGATGATCACTTTCTCTGGGGCTGATACTTGTCAGTCTTTGGTTTTGGGAGTATATTGTTCTGTGGAGTTAAGCAGATCTTAAAGCTGAAATAAAAGAGGTAAATTTTCATCAGAAAGATGTTGCATTTCAGGGAATATTTGGAGCACTGTAGCATTTTCTGATTAAAACCATTTACGAGGGAAACACATAGCGGGTCCCAACACCATCGGCACTGCATCTTTCTTTGTTTCCCTTTTCAGAAAAGGGCACAGAGGCACTCAAGAAGGAGCTGCCATCAAGGTGCTTCCTTTCAAGGGACAAGGGACTGACTCTGGCAAGCTATCAGGAGATCCAGTTTATGGGTCATTGTCTGCCTCCAGTTACAGGTCATTTTCACCTCCTACTGCTGGTAACATGAGCTAAAGCTCCCCAAAGAGAAAAAGATTAGCTGACAGCCATAAAAGTCAGCTGGAGCATGACCTGGCCAAGCCGCCTCCATCACACGCCCCCTCCCTCTGGGCTCCATTGCCCAGCTGCAAATCTCACATGCTGGCCAATGTCTCAGAAGCCACCATTTTTTTTCACCTCCCTGCTCTCCAGTGAAGTTTGGCTGGTGACTTCCTGACCCTTTCAGTAGCACAGTGAGTGTCAAAATCAAAATCATCTCCCACCCTCTCCAGTGAAAACAAATCAAAGCAAAGCTACCCATTCCCTGCTCCCCAACTCTCTGAAAGTCACTGCAATCCTGCAGAGTTTAACCCTCTCCTTTCCACCACCTCTGCAACAGCACAACAGGCACTGATGTGCAATAAGCTTGACTTAGCAGTTCTTGACTTAGCAGTTGATTCACCAGTTCTTGGTTTGAAAGGTTCTTGCACAAACTGGATAAGTTGAGCCCTCTTCTGACTAGAAAGATCACTGCTGAGGCTTAGTGGTTCACTGGTGAGAAACAAAACAAGCAAGGAAGAAGCTCTGCAGGACTCTCCCCTCCAACTGGAACCTTAATCCAGCTACTCGTCTGTTTTCGGTGGTGCTGTGGAGTTGGCCCAGACCTAGCAGCAGTGAGCATGCATTCATGGCCCATATGCTCACTCAGCAAGAGCGTTCAGTTCTCCCAGCTCTTGGGACTCTGGCTTGATTAGCAAGAACGTTGGGCTGGTTGTATATTCATTAGTTTTTATATGGTTGCTGTTACTGAAAGACAGTGAAATTTCTAATAACAGAGAGAGGCAGTGTAAGACCCAGAAGAAAGAGTTCGTTCAGTGCCCTTGCAGCAGCACAGTGTAATCAACAATGAACCTCAATATTCACCCTAGTTATGTCAGCATAGGATGAGACCGAACACCTAGAAGAAGTTACCTGGAAAGAAAGAATGATAGAGCAGAGGAGGTTTGGGCCCCCCCAATTCACTTCACCTTTTCAAAGGAGTCCCATTCTTTATTCCATGTTGCAAAACCACGGGACATGCAAGAAAACTAAAGAACTGTAAGCAGATGAAACCACCTAATCTGCTCCCAGTAATAATGTAAACATTAATCTATAACAGGACATACACACTTCTACTGCTCAGGTCCAACACAGATGATATTTGTTTATATTTATGGGGGACTATATGGGAAACAGAGATCTCCAGCCTTCTGAGAACTGACCTGATGAAACTGGGAAGGTGTCCAAAAGCATTTACTGTGTCAATGGAGGGTGAAGGAGGAAGCTTGGGGAGATTTTTGGCACGCAGATCTGCTTGAGCAAGACTTCCACAGTGTTGCTGGGATATATAGTTCAAGGGAAGCACAGTAGGCTTGCAGCTTCTCCCATCTGCCTAAGACCTGGCATCCAGCTTGGCAGTGGTGGAGCTGATGCTCTCACAAAGAATTCAAGACAAAAACACACAGGGTTTAACATTTAATGAAATGGTTGTTAAATGTAGCTGGAATATGAACTGATGAGAAACACATTGATGTCTAACCAGCAACAGAGACTCATCCATGACTGATCTTACAGTCAAAGATAAACGTTTTTGAGAAACAATCTGTGCATGGTCTTGTATTTCAGTGTGAGATCAGACTGGGAACTGGCACTGTTCTGCTCTCCAGACTGGAAACATGGCTCCCACCTTGTCCCAGATGAGCTGGCTCAGCCTCTGATGTCTCTTCAGTGGAGAAAAGGATATGTGTTAGTTGCTTCAGAACTGCAGTCTTTGGAGCTGCTCCTGAAAATGGGTAGAGACAGAATTCAGTCATTGAAAATCTTCATTAGCGTCTCCCTTCAGATATCCAGGAACCTTCAGCTGCCTTTGGACTGACACCCTTTTTTCTCGGGAACAGGCAAATGTCACTGACTCTAAACAACAACCCTCCTTCTTTCCTTTTCTGTCAGGACTTCACATTTGGAGACAAGATATGGAATTAGAAAGATGGCACATACTGCAGCACCTGTATCCTTTGCATCAACTTCCTATGAAGCTTGTGGTATTCATAATCCTGAGCAGAAAGACAGTGTAACTTTAGGTCTAACTTAATTTCAGATGGGATGAAGTCAGATTTCATTCAATAACCTTGCAGTCCATGTGCAGGGCCTTTAACCGAAAGCCTATCATTTCTTGTCCTTTGCCTTGTTTTCCACTTACTTTCTGATCTTCTCTCAGTAGACTTCTGCAGTGACACCATCTTCTGTCAGCATCTGTGGCTCAGAATAAAGAGAAGTCATACTGGGTATCACTGTCTCATCACACCTAGTCAGGGATGTAATCCACCAATAACCCTGCATCTCAAGATCTACCATTTACATCCATTCACAAAGTGAAAAATATCATCCCAAAACTTATCTCCTCTTTCAATGACTACTTGAACACCTCAAAGTGTGCTAAGTTTCATGCTTTTATGTAGAGCAGGTCAAAATAGCCCCCACTGCCCCTTCATCACCAAGGGGTTGCCCCAGAAACATGCAGCCCTGAGAGACTGGTAAACTTCGGGGCTTCAAGCCACTGTCAAATATTTTCCATAACTCCTGCTTTGCAAGTCCAAAAGCAGCCTGGTTGCAGAGGAACTGGCAATGTGGGAGTCCTTGTTGACAGCCATGGGCTGCAAGGACTTCTGTGGAAGACAAGAGCTTAGGAACTTGGGCTCCGGTGGTTTCCGCTCCGTAGAAGAAAATTTGCCTGAGATGTGGGATCCTGGAAGGTGAGGACTCCTCGCAACCCACCAGGTGAAAAAACAACCAAGGTGAACCAGAAATTAACCAACTTTCCATCAGATCCTTAATGAAATCCAACTGTCTCTATCGTTCATTTAGATTTAAGATGTGAGACCTATGGAGGTATTGTCATGGCGGGAGGTATGACAAGAGGCAAAAGAAACAAACTAACAATCCTCTGTAAATGGGAATGGGGGGGGGGGGGGCGCGTGGAGTCGGAGGACTTAAAGGGAAATAATTAATGCTGGACCAAACCCAGCTCATTTATCCAAAATCCCACATAGCTTGAGGGCTTTCATCTGAAACATGTCTATGGTTGTTGGTTTTTTTCTGTTGTTTTAACCAGGCTGAAGCCTACAAGACAAAGATTTGAGACACTAATAACTGTGGCTGATTTCTGCCTGGATTTGTTTCAGCCCTCTGTCTCTTAATGCTAACCAGCAAAATGAAAAATAATTAATAACACTCAAAATTCTTCACGCTAAGCGTGAAGTGCCGTTGTTTCCTTTGCATTCCTCACACTGATTCTGCCGGGCCCCAACCCAACGAAGCAATCAAATACATGTGTAACACTGACAGCCTGACTAGCAGTTTTGGCTCCAAGGAGCTCAAGGCTAGTATTTCATCCAAGAAGGTGCTAGGCTATTCGTTAACAAGCTGCATGGACGTCTAGAACAGGTTCTTGCCTTGGCCTTGAATCTGACCATTTGTGACTTGATATTTTATGTGGGTTTCCATGTTTTCAAAGCTGTTTATGAAAATGTAGCCCCGAAGCCTTAGATGAGCTTCCAAAGTAGCTTCAAGGAGGGTATTTGTTGATGCAGAAAGGATTGTGGGGTCTTCGGTACAGTTTCCTTTAGGCTGTGTCCATATGGGTAAATCAAAGAGCACCTGGGATTATTCCCAGGCGTCAGAGTTCCTTTCTCCAAATAGGCTAAATTTTAGGATACTCTTGGCAGCAGTCAGGTCTGAACAACAAGACTGCTTCATGGACACCTCCCCTACACAGCTTAGGAGGTAGCACAAACCAGGGACTTACCCAACAGGCAGTTCAGAAGCAGCCAACTGGGTTTGGGTGGCAAGACAGAACAGCAAGATGGACTCAAGCTCTTCCTTGCTTTTTGGCCTCAGGGCTGGAAACCAGCACTGGGCACAATTAATTTACTGGTGTAGATCTAGTGACTAAATTACTCTCTTACCCTTTCAATTACCCAGTGGGAACATATCATGTGGCAGAGATGTTTATAAACCTTCATCCATCTGGAAGTCATTATCTCAAAATGAAGTTTATTTGAAGAAATTGTATTAAATTATTACATGTTATTTTTGCCTCAGCTAGAAAGCAAACTGTTGTACCATTGCTGAGAGCCTCTCTTTGGTCCAGATTTGTTTTACTATTTTATCTAGACTATCATCATCAGGGTATGGCAGCTAATTCAGCTGCTTTTCTACATTTGTCTGGTGGTCGGACATAATTTATTAAGAGTTTGACTCTTTATTTAGTATTATTTGTTACTGTTTCCTCCATCTTCTGTTAGGTTTGTCTATCACCCATCCAAATTGTCTCTTTATTTACTTTTTGTATTTTGCAGTGAAGATTTTAAATACATATTACAGTCCAGAAAAGAAAGAGAACACGACTGCTAAGAAATATCCCAGATAGGTTGCCAAGATATTGTCTCTTGTGTTGTGTACTAGGAAAAATCTGGACTAGACAGTTGTGGAGCAAATTTTGCTCTCAGTGAAAAGAAAACAGAGGAAAAAACAGGAAGGACTGATGTAGAGCATGGATCTTCATCAAATGCAGAGATCTGCAGTCCAGCAGTTAACTTCTAGGGTCATGCAATCTTATTGTAGACCTCCACTCCATGGATTGATAACTCATGGTTGAGCAAACACATAAAAAAATAAGTGCTTGATTTAAGTATGTTAGCAAGTGGAGTCAGCTCACCCCATGCATTTATGCTCAATTCTGGTTTGTTGCCTTACTCATGCTGCTTCTGCAGCTTGCCCTTTCCTACTCATCTGCATCACTGAACCCATGTGCAGGAACCTCTTTTCCTCTGATCTTGACAAACAACATCCCTTCCTGCTGATATTCATCCTGAACAAGTATCGCTTTGATCACGTCTCTTCCTTCCCAAGCAACTCTTTCCCCATCTGTGCCACATCTAGCAAGAGCTGCTTCTCCTTATTTTCAAAGCCTGTCATCCCTCAGTCAGTGTCAGACATTCCCCAATGCCATGGTTTGCATCTGCTGCCTGTTTCACGTTTCTCAAACATACACCTCTCTCAGCCAGAGCTTGGATTCATCAAGGCACATGAGCAAATGAAGTTCAGGAGATGGCATTACTCAAGTGCTTTGGCATCTGTGGCTGGTGGGATCCTTCCACACCCAACCTGGGATACATCTCAAAACCATAAAAGGGAGAGCTTTGGGTGTCGATGCAGCATAGGGACGCCATAAGTGAGGGTGAACATGAGACCCAAGACATGAGAAAGTCACAAAGCGACTGTCCTACTGATAGTTAGAAGTAGTTTCAAAACAAGATGTTCTTCCTTTTTGTATATCATTATTCCCTACTGCAAATCTGACCAGTTACATTGCTTTGTAGCAAAAATCCCCAAAAGCTGAAAGTCTAGAAATCTTTCTTTATTTCCTTGTGTGTTACAAATTTCTCTCTGGGATCACATCATGGACCAGAATCAGTGGTGTGCTCCTCTCTGGCCAGGGACCACCTCCCACTTCTATGTTTGTACTGTGACCAGCACAGCAGAAAACCTCTGCCAAATACAAAACCAAAATACCACCATTTGCTTTTCTATCCTGTGGTCACATCGCCACTGCTGTCTAGTGATTCCTTAACTCCTTATATTCTTTTAACAAGCAGGATAAATTTCAGCCAGATCCTATGATTTGTATACTTTCAAAGTTTGCAAGCCTGTCCTTATCAGCTTAATTTTTCACTTTATTTTTCTTGTTAATGACATATTTAGAAAGGAATGCCAAGTTCTGGTGGACTTAGAGGCATTTATTAATTACATCCTGCTCTTTGTTTATTAATGAGCCTGCGTTCTCATTCTCTGCTGTTATAATTGTAGAGGGCTTTTATTCCCCTTAGCCCTCACACACTTAACATTAGCTCATACATGCTTCCTTTCTTATGCCCAGAGATTTTCACTATTAGTTTAATTGACCAATGGCTCATCTCAAGTAGAGAACTGCCTCATTGCGCACTACAGCTGTCAGCAAGTTGATTAATTGATAATGTGTTGCCTGGGCCAAGCCCAAGACAGCCTGTGAGACAAACAGAAAAGAAAGTTGAGACTGGGTTTCTCCTGTATGTTCGCACAGCAAATAGTGTGAGACAGGCCAGAGTTGCCTCAAAGCTGCTAGGTGTTGCCACCATAGAAATAATAAGAAATAATAAGAAATAAATAATAAGAAATAATACTAAGTGGCAGATATGGTGTACACAAAAGATGGGGATACGTTGCCACAAAACCACAGTCTAGGTCCTTCTGTTTTCCAAGTTTTTAGATGATCCATTTTCCACATGATCTTGCAAATTCTTCTGATGAAAACGTCAGTGGTACACAAGAAACGTGTTCACTGGTTAAAAAAAATTACTGATGGAGATTATAGAATCATAGAATCATGGAATCATAGAATGATTTGGGTCGGAAGGGACATTAAAGATCGTCTAATTCCAACTCCCCTGCCATGGGCATGGCCACCTCCCACTAGATCAGGCTGCCCAAGGCCCTATCCAACCTGGCCTTGAACACCTTCAGGAATGGGACATGCACAACTTCCCTGGGCAACCTGTTCCAGTGCCTCACGACATTCATTGTGAAGAAATTCTTCCTTATGCCTAGTCAGTTTGACGCAATACAACTCAGCCACGGTGGTCTCTTCCCTTCCCTGCCTGATTTCCTACATTTGGGGACTGAGAGCTCTTGTGCTTTATGGAAAGCATCCTTAAGTATTTTCCAGCTCCGTTCTGCTCCCCTGTCTCTGAGGACTATGTCCCAGGGGATCGTACTGAGTAACTCCTCGAAGAACTGGAAGTTGGCTTTCGTGAAATTTAGAGTCCTGAACACACTCCTTGCCTGTCCCATATCCCGTAAGACCCTGAATTCCACCAGTGCATGATCACTGCAGCCCAGGCTGCCTCCAATCTTGACGTCACCAATGAGCTCACTTGTATTGGTGATTACCAGGTCCAGTATTGCATCCCCTCGGGTGCGGGTGTCTATTACCTCGGTTAAGAAATTATCTCCGATGCACTCTAGGACTCGCCTGGATTGCCTACAGCCTGCCATGCTACTTTTCCAGCATATGTCAGGGTGGGTGAAGTCCCTCAGTAGGATGACAGCTTGTGAGCATGGAGCCTTCTGTAGCTGGAGGAAGAAGGCTTCATCTGTAGGCTCTCCTTGATCAGGCTGCCTGTAGTATACATCAGACACAAGATTCCCATTGGTTCCTCTGTCTTTAAACCTGACCCACAAGCTTTCAACCTGTTCATGGCTACTCTTCAAAGACAACTTTTCACATTCTATCTATTTCCTGACATAGAGGGCAACGCCTCCACCCCTCCTTTCTGGTCTTTCCCTTCCAAACAGCCTGTAGTCATCGATAGCCACACTCCAGTCATGGCATTTGTCCCACCAGGTTTCAGTGATGACAATCAGATCAAAGATTTCTAGTAGCACAGTTGCTTCCAGCTCCTCCTGTTTGTTCCCCAAGCTTTGTGCTTTTTTGTAGAGGTGCTTCAGCTGGGTGGTTGGTTGTCTTCTTAGTGGAAGACCCTTTATTTCCTTTAAGGTATTCTGCAGAAGTTTCCTTCCTGGCACCTACTACTTCAGGAGCCTCCCACTCATCCCCACAGAGCTTCAACTGTGCCTTGGCATCCCTAGCGTGCCCTGGGGCAGCAGGCAGAGAGCCCATACCAGCACCCATCCCTCCAACCATTGTGTGTCCTCCCACCGCTTGTCATAGCTAAGCCTGATATTATCCCCCTCCGTCTTCACATCTAGTTTAAAGCCCTGTCAATGAGCCTTGCAAGTTCCCAAGCAAAGACCCTCCTCCCTCTTTGAGAAAGGTGGCTCCGATATGATACCAGTAAACCTGGTGCCATGTAGGCCATCCCATTCACAAAAAAACTATTGTTATTATGGTGACACAAGGATGGAGTCTTGTATCACAGACTGGACCCATCTGACCCTTACAGTGTCTCCACCTGTAACTGGAACGAAGAAGGAGAAAATCACCTGGGCCCCAAATTCCCTCACTAGCCACCCCAAGGCCCTAAATTTCTTTTAATCACCCTTAGGGTACGTACTGCACCTTCGTCACCTCCCACACAGAACAGCAGTAACAGGTAGTAGTCTGAGGGCCTTACCAGATGTCAGAACAAGATCAGCACTGTTGGGGTGATGGGCACTGAGGGAGCTCTCATGAAGTGAATACTACAGATGAGAAAGGCCAGCATTGGACACCTGGACACCTAGACCAGGTGTCTCTTTGGTGATCAGTAATGGTGAGTGGGCTAACCATGCTGCCTACAAGCCTGCCGCAGAGAAAACTGGTCACAAACTGAGGCCATCCCTTCAACACATCAGCAATGCATTCAAATTTGTGCTCAATATTGGATGCCACAGGGCAACAAAATCTATGAACTTGCAATTAAACACGCTCCAAAGCACTTTGCTTATACCAGAGGTGTCTCAGCCTCATATGAGATGAAGCCACATTTGCCCTGACATGGGTCCATCAGTAAGATGGAATGGAACTGTTCTTCCCTGCACAAGGATAGAAAATCTCAATGCAACTCCTCATCTTCCTAACAATCAGGAAGACAATTTGGAATTTAGAGCCAGATCTCTTGTTGGGGCTGTGTGCCCTAAAGTTCGTTCTGTATCTCTTCAGGAATTGCTGAGCAAATGTAATTTTGGAAGACATCGGGATGTCAGCAGAGAGCTGGCCTAAAGCTCTGGGGTCCCTGGGTGAAAATGGTGATAGAAGCAGTGAATCTGTTTTCTGCTTTTGCCAGCTTTTCCTCTCAATCCTTCCTGGCCCTCTGGCCCTCTTCTGATGCTCACTGTGCTTCAGACACAGACAATGAGCTCCTACATCAGGTTCCTCCACCATCAGGCTGGAGCAGCCCAAGAAATGCCATTGTGCAGTCCAAAACAAGTCCTCACTGCACCACAGGAGCTGGGAGACCATCTGACATATCAGAGAAGACACAACTTCAGGAGTCTGCTTTTCTGCCTGTTTTTCTCTCCCTTGGCTGTGATCATCCTCCTTTAGTCTAACCCTTTGATTTATTGTACTTTTGTACTTCTGAGCACCTGGAAAGTGGTTTTGCGCAATTAATTTTGACTTGGAAGTTTCAGTGTTTCCCAGGAGAAAAATAAATCACTCAAGCGGGGAAGATGTGCCCTGCACAACCTCCTCCCTTGTCTGGGTTCCCCTTTGCTTGCCTTTCACTTTCTTTTCCCTCCTACTGTTCTCTTCTCCCGCCTCAGAGAGGGAAGAGAGGGTGATAAATGTGCCACGCAAGGTATGACCTTCACATACCAGGAGCAAGAAGGTAATCTTATTATCAAACATCATTTTGCTGAGCACCTAAATAAAGCTCTCTACACCCAGCACTTTCCCTATTGCTGGAGATGAAGACTGTGATCTCAGGAGAGAGGGCAACGAGCTGGAGGGGTCTGATATGTGCAGGACTCTGCCTCCACTTCTAAAATATTTGGCCCCTGTAAGTTTGAAACTCCTCTGATGGTCAGTTTTGCGCTGAAACTGCATTTCCTTAAGGTCTCCCTGAAGATGACTATTCTGAGCCAAAGATCTCAAGTCTCTCTCCATTGCAGTATTACTTCTCCCACTCTCCCAGGTTGTCTCCTAGCTTACTATCTTCCTCCTTGCAAGTAAGAAACCTACTGTAGCACTTACTGGTCCTCCTGAACAGAAGACATACTTTAAATGAGGCTTTTTGCCATTTCATCAGGCACAGGGACACAGCAATGAAATGCATGTATTCTTGGTTTCTGTGGTCAATCTCATTCTCCTTTCCCAGATTCCTTGCTAAAATCCTGCTGTGTAAGTTAAACACTGCTGATACCTTCTGCCGGGATAATTCCTACTCTGCATTGGAACCATTACATCTTTGCTTTAGGATATTTACTTAAGACTCAATGATTAGGATTTTGTAACACCCTCCCTTCCCTCACCACTTGGACAATTCCTGCAGATTTATTCCGGTGATGAGCATGTGATGGCCAATTTAGATACACTTGGCACTAAATAATGTGCTTCAAAATCTATTAAATGTTTGTCTAATTGAGACTTGTCCTAAAAAATTTGAATCTATTTTAAAGATAGCCTCAGTCTCCAAATTCAGACCTGGTTTAGAGTTTTCCACAATTTGCTTCTCCTCCATTCAGTACAGGAAATACAGAGAGGAAACCACTTGTGAGTTCACTTTACCATTTTATTTTATAACCTTTCTTTTTCCCATTGGAACTTATGTTTATGTTGTTATTCATTCTGTCGTCTATACCCTACAGATTTCTCCACCTGCTGATTTTTCAACCAGCTTTGAAAGAAAGCCGAAGGTCTCCAAAGAATTTATGTTCCTATTTCCTCATTAAAATATTCAGAGAAAGGAATTATTTTGAAGTAAACAGGTTCTTCTTAATTTTTATCCTATTAGCTGATTTCTACAGGGTAGGTGATGTACATAGCAGATTGTTGTGCAAAAACTGTACAAAAAAGCCAAGGGAATTCTAAATGTGCAACAGAAAACAATGGACAGTCTTAAAGTAAAGCAGCTTAACAAGCCATCAACTTTGAGACATAAATCCATAATGACCAGATTCTGCTTGCTGCTGTTCTTTGTTCTTCTGGTTTCTGCCTGGATTTAAGTCTACTGAAATGCTGCTAGAAAGGTAATTCCTTCTGGTATTTCCAGGCTGTCTAGAAATTAGTGAGTACAGAGCATTTAAAATTCTTCCAAAAAGCACATTTTCACACGTTTTCCAGTTGTGTTTTGCATGCTGCAGTGTGTGCATCGCAGCCAAGGGCAAACCGTTTCAGAATGGTACTCAGCCCAGCACAGAGGCCAAAGCAACCAGTGCCAGGTTCATTAGAACTGGCAATGACTTCAAAACCACCACCTTCCCCAACAGTGACAACAGTAAAAAAAAAAAAAAAAAGCATGACAGTTTCGTCTAGACTGAAGGTTTGAATAGGTCAGTGACATCATCAAAAGCATATTTTGGACATAACTCAATCTAGATTTGGTCAGTAAGTTAAATGTATTGATTCATGATTTGCCTGCATGTCTCTGTTATACTAAACATAAAGAAATTAAAATAAATTATACCCAAAAAAAAGAGACGTAGTTTCAATAAGAACATCGTAAAAAATCATCTTGTCCAATTCCAGAAGTGCAGCTCAACAGAACTTCATTTTAGTCCCATTCTGATCAAATTCAACGGAACTGAACAGATTTCCTGGGGTAAAACCAGCCCAGGAGAGCAAAAAAGCAGACAAGTGTGTTTTATGAAACAAGACAAGCATGAGTGCTCTACCTGCAGTGCCGTGAAGTTACATGGAGGATATTCAGTTCCAGAGGGACGTGGGGAGTGTGGTAGGTTGCAGTCAATGGCAGTGCTAGAATAACACTACTTACACACTACATTGCTAAGGAGACCCACTTGGGAAAGCACAATAAATAACACGACTACTTAATAGCTCTGTAGTACCTTTCATCCGAATATCTCCCAACACTGTATCAACATTCATTATAACCACCACTAACCCCAGACAAAGTTGTGCTATCTTTGCCATGCAGCAGATAAGAAAATTGAGGTTATGTTATTTCCAGGAGCTTGTGACAGAGGTCAGAGTAACAGCCAAGAGCCCTACCACCTATTCCCCTACGTCCCATGGGAATGATGGGAAAAATGGAGGTCTGAGTCTGTGGTAAGCCCGTACTCTATTCAAGGGGCACTCCAACAGTGTTCTTTTATTCCTCCACTGTGGCTATGTCAAGTGACAATGTAGAGGGGAAATGGAAGATATTAGGAGAAAAAATAAAGAAATTGTGTAATAGAAACATGCTGAGCTCCATGAGTGGTACATTTATAAACACTTGGATCTGGTAAATATGACTCTAGACCTACAGGGCACAAACATCCTCTTGTGTTGGAAGTTGGAGACTGTGGGGGGTGCTCCAGGGCATCAGCTTGCACTAGTTACCTATGAGCAGGTAGATGAGCCCTTGATGTCTGAATTAGTTGTCTGGAGCCCACTCTACTGCAAAGAAGAGGCAGGTCTGAAGCACAGATCATCCAACCCAGCTGTTTGCCCTAGTATTGGGTGAATAACGCCAGGGTAAGCTTGGTCCTTTCACCAAGGACTGAAGCAGACATTTGGGTGATGGACTTAGATGTCAACCACTATCCTGAAGATACCTAAATCCGGGCAGAAGACTTCTACTTTTCACAGCAGAAACAGGACCAGGATTAGAGTGTCTGTCCTTTAGACCTATCTATACCTCACATGTTGGAGCAGGGAACAGAAATAACATTACATGCAGGGGCATGTCTAGGTTTGAATCATGCCACAGCCATCAAACCTACAAATTTATCAGTCCTTTATGCAAATATCTGACACAGGTCAAGTGTCCACACCTGGGCCACTCTGAACTGAGCAGTAGGTTGGCATCGGTTTGCGACAATGACAACTGTAAACAGTTGCAAGATGTGAAGCAGCCTTGGCTTCCACAGAGATCACCAGGAATAGAGGGAACTCTTTCCAGCTTCCAGGATAAGGCCCGTCTATGAGGGACAACCCTTGCCATTGTCCAATAGCAGCAACATCCAAGTGAGCAAAGACTCATGAGCACTGAACCATTTGCTTCAAAGACCTCATAGCCCTCCCTTCACAAGCTCTGACTGTAAAGAAATAGTCTCTTAACTCTAAGTTATTATTTTTTTAATGAAAAAAGGAGGAATTCAGATTGTTGTCTTCTGACCTATAGCTAGCAACACATAACCCACATTCTCCCTTTGCACCTTTAAAGCAGTAACATAAGATGCCGGGGAAGCAATTCCTCACAAATATTATGACAGGGTTGTCATGTTGCAGTCCACGTGGAGTGATATACAGACTGAACAACAAACTGCCCCGCTGGGACCCAGTCCTGAAAGATGAGTCTGCCTCTCACAGTCTACTCTGCACATGCTGGGTCTTTTTCCTTCAAAGCGCTTCCTTCAGAGACCATGAGGGAGGAGAGACTGAGGTGTAAGAGAAATAGACAGTCCTTTCACAAGGATGCAATTACCCATTACCTCTCACTCTAAATGGAGCAGTAGAAGATGGTCGATGTGGGTTTATTTGGCTGAAGATGCTCTGTCCAAAGGAGGGAAAAAGGAGAGCAGGGCGTGTACAGGTGGAGATTTACTTGAGAGTCAGAGGGAGCTTCCCCTAAGCGCTTTTCACTAAATAGTATGAGATTTCAGGGGTTATTCTGGTCCTCCTGCACTCACCCCTCTTTGGGCAGGCAGTGCCCGATAGAGGTGGCTCTGTCACAGTTTATTCCTGACCCAGTCAATTTTGGCAGATAAAATCGTGCCATTGGTCTCCCAAATCCCTTCCTACCACTCCTATGGAAAGGAAAATAAGAGGAAAAAGACTTGCCGTTTGGAAACTAAAACTACAGCTTTAACAAAATAATAATAACAATAATAGTGATGATGATGATGAAAATAATAAGAAAGTAAAGAAATACATACAAATATATGAGATTGTGACCCCACCCCACCCCTTGATGACTATACTTCACCACAAATACTGTAGAGTAGACACGAGAGAATGGGTTTAGGAGGGAGCTGGACTCAAGAACTGTATTCAGGAGCACACGGATTGGGGATCAGGAGCAAGCAGACAGATGAGGTCCTCAATGGACGTCGACCATCACAGAAGAGAGTGAGACCATTGTGATCTCTCAGTTTCATACTGAGTATGACGTGTATAGGATGAAATACTCTATTGGTCAGTTGGGGTCACCAGTTCTGTCCCTCCCTGCAGGTGTGGCCATTTTTTGCCAGCTCAAGGATGGGCTTGGTTTATATAGGAATAAGTATAAGCATTGGCCTTTCTGCATATCATTGCCCCTTTCTGCATTGTCACTTCCAGAGAGGAACATTGTCTCAAAAACATGCAGTTAATTTTCAGAAAACGATGTTACTTAGACAAGGCTGAGTTAGAGACAGAAAATTGACTCTAATTTAGCTCAAACCACAATACTTTGTCTGCATAAAGAGAGGTCAAATAGCCCAGAGGAGCCCTACTGACAATTTTACATTTGTTCAGACACAAAAGAAACATCAGAGCTCCAGCATCTCTTAAAAACAAAGACACCTCCTTTAGTGATATCTGTATTCCACTGAGAAGCAACTGTAACACCAAAACTCCCCCAAACTTTGCATATCAGCTCTTTCAAGCCTGGCTACAAACCTGTGGCCTTGTCCAACTTATTTTTATGTTTCTAGAAATCAAGTAAAGAAGAAAACTTCAAAAGCCCACCTGGTTGTCTCCTTCCTTTTCTTGGGGAAGAATTCTACCCCTGGAGTTTTTTTTCTGTTCTCTGGGACCGGGCTTTTGATTTGACAGCTTGCAGGTCAAGCCCAGCCTGCTAGATGCCACAGAAGACTCCTCTGTTCAATTCCAGAGCAGGCAGCTTGGGGAGCCACCATGAAGGTCCCATAACTCTGAAATCTGGTCCAGCCAGACCTCCTGTCTCCTGGACAGCAGTGTGAGATCAAAGACAGCCTCAAGCTGCAGCAGGATGCATCAGCCTCACCACTGCCTTTGCTTGGCCCACACAGAGGGGAGCCCTCTCCTCCCACTCCAGGCTACAATGACATCTCTGTGTTGTACCTCAAGTCCAACTGGAAGACCCACAATGTCATGGATTGAGCCAACCAACTCCTTTCTTGGATCACAGGACCACTGTGGTTGTGTTTCAGCAAGGCGCCCCAAGCAGGGCCAGGCTGTTGGTGTTGTAAAGATGCACAAAAGGCTGTAGTCCCTCTCCACATGGCTCAGACATTCCTCTGGATGCTAGTGACTTTGAGCTGCAAAATTACCTCCCACAAGAGTGCTCTAAGACCAGAGCATTTGTGCAGCAGGCTTCTCCATAACCACATTTTCTCCAGAGGCATGAAGCATGAGGCGTGCTTGACTGTGGACTCTGTTCCTGTGGGAACCTTCAGGAACTAGCAATGTCCCAGTCTCTCTCAATCTTGTCCTAAGGCACATTACAGTTGGTATGTTGTTAGGGTTGTGTTTTGAGTGTAAAGAGTAAAACTTATTTTTACTGGACCCCACTGAAAAGTTGTCAGTGAAAGCAAGGGACTGAACTCAGTGATGGTCCTTTCCAAGTTCCAGTCTCCTGTCCTGAGTTTCTCTGCCTCCCTCTGCCACTGTGGGAGACACATGCACTGCACATCCCTTTTCAAAGTGCCCACTGCCATTGAAGGACCTTCACTGGGAAACTTCCAGGGCGGAACCTAATAAGCCTTGCCTCAAGAAAAAGAGGAAAACCTGTCCATGAAAATTCCTGCTGGGAATCCAGTTCCCCAGTAACTTCCAGAGCAACAGAAAAAACCATAGCTATGTGGTTTCTTTTGCGACTGATATTTTCTGTGCCATATGGACAAGAAAATGTCTGCCAAGAAAATAATTAAGTGCTGACACGAAGGCAGCCTTGTGGGGGGTGCGTGGAGTTATGCAGATTCTTCGCATTTAAATCTATATATGAAGACTCCAGATCCAAAAGAGAGATGGGTCTTGTCCCCATCCTGGGGAGAGTTGCCATTTGCAATCCTTTCTCGAGCCATGTTCGGAAGCATACAGTTCCTTGCTAGGCCAAAACACAGCAACCTAATGCTTCTTTGATGTATCTTCTGTTTATTGCCTTACTAAGGAAGAGTTTTGGAGCTACAGCAGATTTTAAGGACGTCAGCACCTAAGCAACATGTGGGCAGACAATAAGAGAACATTGATGTCTTGGAAGGTTTATGGTTCAAGTAAATGGCACAGGCAGAGGGCAAGAGGAGACAGTGTGGAAGGTAGGACATGGCTTCCCCATCCTCTCTGTGGATAGGTCCCCCTTTCTCAGAATCTTGCCTCACATGTCTGCTAACTCCCCTTCCATTGCCTGACCCTTGGTGAAATTAGAGAACTATCCGGGTTCCTCAAAGTCTACTCTGTCAGCAAAGCAAGAGGCAAAACCTTGTTCTCAAATCATTCATCCACATAAATGCTGGAGACCCAAGAGGGAGGCTGAAGAGGGAGAGAGTTCTTCGCCTCCTCCTGTGGCTAGGATAAAGAGGACCCTTGAAGGACAAAGTAGATCATAGACCTGCACCCTGAAAGGGATCCCAAATTTGAGTTTTCCTCAGCAGCAGTGTGGTACATGGGCATGACTGAATCAAAGCTTCTCAGTTGTACAGGCAACGTTGAGCTTTGATGCCCTCTGGATAGGGAGACAATGCTGCCCCAAACAGGATAGGGTTACGGGACTTATATCCAAGAAGGACAGGGTTATGGGGACATGCAAGAGACAGCTTCAGGGCTGCAGGAGGACAGAGGGACAAAAGAGGGAACAGCAGCTAAAGCACACAGGTCTTTTTACGATCAGGAGCCTTTGTTGTTGGCAAGTGCCTACTGAGCTTCTTGGC
Organism: Cuculus canorus; assembly: GCF_017976375.1. Classification (NCBI taxonomy): domain Eukaryota; kingdom Metazoa; phylum Chordata; class Aves; order Cuculiformes; family Cuculidae; genus Cuculus; species Cuculus canorus. The sequence goes on along the minus strand of NC_071401.1, from coordinate 16,536,577 downwards.
AGAGCAGTTACCTGTGTAACTGTGTGGTCCATGGAACAGACCACAGGCCCAGCACCTTAGCTTTTAAGCTGGTCAAATCAAATGCGCATAAACACATCTTTCCTTCACGATACAGCTGGTTGTACTTGAGGACGTGCAGAGATACCACACCTCCATGTTAGGCTCTCTGTTTTCCCATAGCTTTCATAGCAGAGGTTACAGACTTCCATAGCATCTCCTGCCTACGCTGTTCACAATTTGCAGTTATTTATATCTTTTTTTTCTCCCTAGAAATCAACACTGCCACGCTGAAGCAAGCACAAAAGTGATGACAGAAAATCAAACAGTATTTTGGGCTCTAATTACTTCTTCGGCAGAAATAGGGTGTTGCAAAAGAAAAATCTATGTACAGCAACTCCACTGCTAAGAAATACTGAGGGCTGCAATTTCTCTTTGCTGCCAGGGCTTGATGAAGGTGGGAGTGATTTGTTGCATCCTAAGAAGACAAAGTTTGTACAGTCACTCTTGGAACATGTGGGAGCGAGAATATATCTGTCTGAAGGACTGTCTGCTTTTCCTCTGGCAATTTTTGAGCCCCTTTACCAATTTCCAGTTAATCTGACAGAAAAGCAGCAGTGTCCGAAGTGCTTGAGTTGCAACATATTTTGTGAAGGAGGGAGGGGAAGAGAAAAAGGGAGACAATACAAATGTGCCCACAGAGGAAAAGCCGGTGTATGGTTTCTGTCCTTATTAGACCTTAGAAGATCTACATGGGAGAAGATGTTAATATCTCAAACTCTGTAAAAGCTGTGGCAAAGTTTGTAGCTAGTAGGCACTGGAGATTCCAAAAAAGAAAACAGAATTTCTTTTAAATCATGGCGAGTTGCTACCCACTGCTAAAAATACAGCAATCCTTGCAGACGTCATGATTCTCCAGTGCTGACTGCAATGAGTTGAGCGAGTCTTAAGTGTCTTCTCAGCTGGCTTTATAGGTTTATCGTATCTCTTCTTGCTCTTCCGTTTCCTCTTTTCAAGTCAGGGACATTTTAATCTCATCCTACCAACACCTCCCTCTCCAGGAGCGTTCTGCCTCCTCCTGACCACCACCCCTCTGACAAGCCTGGCTTTATCACTGGAGTTTGGCAGGACAATGGTGAAGTGAATTTGCATTTGTATCTCCTGCTGTTTATTTTGATGACCTGGTGTATTTCGCCTGCTGGAGAGTTTGTTTGAATTTTTACATTTCCAGCCAAGCATTTGTGGATGAGCAAATCCTTGTGTCCTGCTCTGTTTTATCCCTTGGAGCACTCAAAACTTTTCTGGCCCCAGTCACGGAGTCCAAGTCATGTCTTCCTCATGGAGACACAGAAAAGATTTGTGTCATATGTGTCTACAAGGTCTAATTCTCAAACCCTGTGCGTTTCCAAATATCATCCCAAGGCTTTTGGTATCGCTCCCACTTTTTGACATTATTTAAACCCTTTCTTCTGCTCTGCAAATAAACTAACTTCTGATCCACCAGAAAAATATCCCTATACCATGCTGCTAAGAGGTTGATAGTATTTGGTATTTCACATAGGAGGATAAACAGGTAATACAAACCAACTCTTACCTTTTGATAAGATGTTGACTGTACGAGTATCAATGTATATTCTGCTTCTCTCAGTGGTGTGAACTATTGAACACAAAGGGGCAATTCCTTCAGTCTATGTCTGCATTTATGGGAAGTTTGTGCCCCTAAAGCCCTATTTCTTTGCCTTCCTTTAGCCTGTGTCTCTAACACATCTCCATTAGCTGGAGAAAATGAAGGAGGAGATGAGACAGGACCAGTACGAGAAAAAAAGCAGAAATCCTGAAACAAGTATATATAGATAGAATTGAATCACCTTTCTGGTACAGTTGAATCACCTTGCTGATACAGTTTTTCTTGAGGAGAGGGACATTAGGATTTTCTGAAAGCCCCATGGAGTCTATATTGCCAGTAAAGTGGTATCCTCTACCGCAAAAAAAAAAAAAAAAAGCAACAGAAGCCTTATTCACTTGTGGACTGTTTCATTGAGATAACCAGGTTGCATTTCACTGTCCCTAAGACATGAGAGATATTAATTATTCCTTCCCTGGAGCTGAAAAATGCCTGTTTGCACAAATGAAGCCTTTACATATGTCTGTCATTGCCTTAGAGCTGCTGTTGATGCTCTTAACCTAATGCTTTCTAACTGCCTGTAGACAACAAATCTCCACTCTACCACTGAAGGTGCATCTCTCTTTTGCAACAGCTCAGGGTGAAACCCAGCCCTAGCTACTGCACTTTAACCAGCAGAAGAGTCCATGGGTCCTGGCCCAATAAAGGGCTAAATTTCAGGCAGAGACAAACTTCTGGGGTTGACTGATCCCAACAGCTTCAGTAGAGATGGCGATGCACAAAAAACAAGGGTCATGGAGTGTGAGCACTGCTCAGTCCTCAATCTGGATGACACGAATAAGCCCTGACAGGATGTAAAACATGATGCCATTGGGACTATTTTCTGTGGTGTCTTACTAAATTCATGTCAGCCCGAATCAGCTGGGGTAGCTCAGGGATTCAGGAGGAAAACACATGCTTGTTGCCAGAGCAATTGGGAGGAAAGCATCCTTTCCAGAGACGACAGGGACACACTATGCCTAATTTCTGCTTCTAGGCACAGGCAGGGAGGAACACAGACCCCCTTGGCTGTCCCTTCCCACACACTTACACAACAGATATATGAGATACTTCTGTTTAAGCATGAAAATATGTGGCACCGTGGAAGGCTGCCAAGACACCCAGGCAAACCTCCCTGTTGGGACAGGCAGTCTCTGTGCCACACGTCGTCCATGGAAAATATCCTTGTAATGATACTAAGCTCTCGCTAAGCTGAAACGTGTAGCAGGAGTCTCTGTGGGGAAGCACCAATTTATCAGTCTCACTGGACTGGAAATTCCTTTTCGGCAGAATCTGTTTGCTCTTGAACATGTGCGGCACAGTCTGAAGAATGAGCAATGAACATGATATCTCTTTTATGTCTGCCATGGCAGACAGCCTTTTAATAATAATAATAATTTAAAAAACCTGTCCAGTGACTTCACACCAGTCTTCCCAGATATAAAACATAGATGGGAAACACTATGACATGTCTGTGCTATTTACCCTTGAATTGTCTGTATCCTGCCTCAGTTTACTTTAGGGTTAATTGTTTGCCTTTTAGAGATGCTGTAATGTTTAAACAGCAAATTGTATAAAAGCTGCAAACCATTTCCATGAGGGTGCAATTGAAGGACCCTGGTCCTTCATAACTTGGGTTTTCCTATGCATAGCAAGGAATATCCTCACCTTTTCTCCCACTGAGCATTATCAGGATTTCTTTCTCTAGCTTGCTTGGGTTCACAAAACATATTAGATATTGCCTCTCTTTCTGGTGTAAGCTGGCCAACAGCCTTAATGGTTTCTGAAGAGATAAACAGACGCAAGCATGTGCAGAACATGATCGTATAAGCTGTGCTTTCTTAGCAAGCCAAATAGAAAGCAAGCCAAATGACTTCAACCCAAAATGCACTTAGAAAAGAAACCCTTGTGAAGGTGATCCCAGTGGTGAGGATTAAGCGGGTGCAAGGAGAAACAGGCAGTGAGGGTAGCTGTAATTCTTGGGCAAATTAAAATAAACAGTGATGCAAATATAGATGATGTCTGTCATAAGGATTGCAGAGTCTCAGCCAAAGCATTTGCAGGCTGAGAGCAGAATTTTACTTTAGATTAACAAAATTGCTACTGGTTCTTCAGAGTAAATTGCCGTGGGTACATCCATCCTGCAGCAGTGGGACACAGACGTCACAGCAGAGCTGTGACTGATAGTAGACCAGAGATCAGCTATGAAAACATAAAGAAGAAGAGAAATAAAGGTACCCTCTCTCTTTCAAGACCTCCATGTTGTCCCTAAGAGCTGTAGAGTTGAGACCCGTTTCCCAAGATCAGATGGAGAGCAAGGGTTTAGTCGAAGCACAAGAACTGGCCTAACAGATGTCAGGACCTGAAGAGGTGGCAATGGATGCCATAACAAGTCTCACCTGAGGTGCTTTTGGTGCTCCCCTTTGGATGCTTGACATGAACCCAAGAAGTTTTGTCCACCTGGGGCTGAATGGAGGTTGCATTCACCTAAGGGAGGGATGGAGAAAGCAAGAGGACAGAGCTACAAACCCACTGAAATCCATTTGGAGGCCTACAGAGATGCTGAACTCCCCCAGAGCATGGCCATCAGGGAGTTGGGGAACATTAGCTGCACATTGCAGATTGAGGAGAGGTCAGCTACAAGCACTTGCCATATTGAAAAAGGATTTGCAGTTGAGTGCAGGGCTGACTGGAGAGCTTCCCTCTGGGACCACTTGCAGAATGAACATAATTGCCTGAGCATTTAAGAAAACAGAGATCCATCTTTCTGTGCAAGTTGGCCTGCCACTGGGAGGGGAAAGCTCAGGGAAGCAGTGGAATAAATATTGCTTTGCAGAAATGAGATAAATCCACCATCAAGGAAGAAGAAAAGTAAGAGAGCTTTGGGAAGCTTTTGCACATCAAATGAGCAGTTGCGTCCCCTGATGAGTGAGGGTGTCAGGGAAGCAGATCGATGGATAAACACTCCAAACAGTAGCATCCATCTCTTGTAATAAGGCAGCAGAACTGCTCTTGTTTCCTGAAATCTGATAACCCACCAGAGGAAACGGGAAAATGCCTTTAAATGGTAGTTATAATTCCCATCATGGTGTTTCCTGATAAAGTGGCCTCAACATAGTGTTATTATCAATCACAACTTCTACAGTAGCATCCTGAAGCTCCCATGGAGATCAGTACCTTCAGAGGGAGAGCTTTGCTCTCCTGAAGGACCTGCACGAGGGAGGGTTCCACAGAGCTGAAATGACCTGCCCAAGGCCTCCCAGCTGGGAGTAAGACTAAATCCCTCTACTCTTTGAGTTGTGCGATTATGAGAACATCATACAGTCATAGTATTGTGGGCTGGTGGGACCCGCAGAGGGCTCTAGCTCAACCTCCCGCTGAAAGCTGGGCCACCATGAGCTTCCAGACAATAATAACAGTTCACAAATGGGCATAGTTATAACAAACAGAAAGTGAGCATCTGAAAAAATATGACCATCAAAGCTGTATGTTATTGTATACATGAACATCAAGACAACTGCTGGCAAGGGCTGACTCATGTTTTTGATGAGTCCAGTCCGTGCTGTACTGGCACTCCCTCCCATTGCTTCCTAGCCTGGGCACTTCATGCCATTTTTGGTTCTTTTGTTTTGCCACAAATCTGTGGAAGCATTAACGATGCTCAGGACACTGTTTTTTGCCTTCATTGATGTGACAGGCAGTAGTAATGCTGCCTTTCTTCACCCAGGAAAATTCATGTCTATGTCCACTGTTAGCATTGTTGCTATTTGTACTACAGAAGTATCTAAGGGCCCAGCATTGTGTCAATTGTGCTTTGTAGTAGGTACTGTAAAAGAGGGGACAGGCACTGTACCACACCAACAAGTGACCAACACCTCATTTCCATCCTAAAATACTGATCTTAGATTTGCCCAACATCTCCACAGTGCCTCTTATCAGCAGTACCCAAGCAGCACCACAGCTTGACCCTCTCTCTTTCCTCCTCTCTCATCACACAAGTGTCTTCAGGTGGGAACTTACAGTCACCTTTGATCATACAAGCACAAAAGAAGACAAGACCCTAGCTGCACCCACCAACAAATGGTTGGGAAAGGATGGAGACTGAAGTGCTGCACAGCAAAGCCAGTTAATTGAGGTAGCAACCATCCCACCTGGGACACGGTGATCTTCTCTGGTCAGAAGAGCAGCTGGTATCCCAAGATGCCTGTAGCATTCAACTACCTGTCTAAGTCTTTATGACTGGACTGGAGTGGGAGACCTGATCCCATTCTTGCTCTTCTTTTTGCTTTCCCTAAGTGGTGAATTCCTTAGAGGATTCCATCTATCTCAGCTGTAAATCTGTCTTCCATAGATCGAGGGAAGTGGTAGAGCAAGCAGGAAGAGGGAAGACATCGTGGGTGCTCCAGAAAAATAATTAGCACAAAGAAACCCCCATGTACCTTCTCAAAATAAAAAAGGAATGAACTAAAAAGGCCCCTAAAACTCCCCTTTTGTGGCTCATATCATAGAGAGACAGATCTACCCAGGTCTCTGATTAATTAGGTACGTAACGGGTGACTGCTTCAGACAATACGCAGGAACAGCTAATACAGAGAACAGCACTGAATCACAGACCTGAGAATAGGCAGAACAAAAGCCCCAGACTGCTTTATTACATTTTTGTTATTAAATCATCTCATCTAGAGAGAGTGTTAGTTTAAGCTCTCTCATGTTTTCAGGCAGGAGGTTTGCCCAAGTCTGGTTTCTGCCCTGCGGCTGCACACATTTCATTCCGAGCAGATCTACCTGAAGTAAACTTCAAACCCTGACAGCTCACTGTTGGCTGTGTGTTCCACACAGCCAGGCTCCTGCTCACCACCCTGCTGCAAAGCCAACACCTTTCCTGGTTAACTCTGGATCCCAGAAGATAAGTTTTCCTCCCTGATCCTACCACTGCCAGCTCCCACCTGTGTGTGGTTGAGAGAAGCCAATTCCACTACTTTCTCCATGCCTTGAGCAGGTCAGCACAAAGAACTTGTAGTAATGTTGTCCCTCTTCTTAAGGTGTGTCCAGACTAGAAACCATACACAAATCACAATCCTAGTGATACTATGGATGTCTCCGAAATGATGACAAATTATACCTACTCCATTTGCCACGAGAGGGCACTTTTACTTTAATTCTCACATCCCTGGCTCTAGCATGGAATCTGCCCAGATATAGTCTGGTTGTGGTGGGATCCAACATCCAACTCATTGAGGGAATTTATTTTGCAAGGACAGAGCTGTGCTGAGTGTGTTGCTGATTATGTTACAGGGGAGGCTGCAATAGGTGTAGCCTGAAGTCTTGGTATATCAGTTCTGTATAAAGAGAAATATTCACAAAGAAAACCCATGGTAAAGGGTGCCATGGGCAAAGAAAATTTCCTTAGAGGAAACAGTTTTGTAGGGAACATTATGCAAAAGAAGTAATGCCTTTCAATCCAGACAAAGGAGACACCTGCTTTCTAACTGCTTTAGCAAAGACTATATAAATAAGCATTTTAGAATCTGGACAGTGGCTTATGTTTTCTGTTGACCTGAGTTATTCCTTCACAAACACCACACCAGCTAGAAGCTGCAGGATAGAGTCCAGACTGCTGGCTTGGAGCTGATTAGAAACCCTTTTTTTTTTTCCCCCCCTGCTCTCCGTCATGTAGTAGATGTGGAAAACTGCAAACTCTGAGAATGTGCATAGCTCTGAAATTACCGCTATTCATCATGTCCAATTGGCTCTTGGAGGAATCCCAACCAGTCAAGAAGTTCAGCAGCATAACAATAGATGATTATCGATTGCTCCAATTCATTTTGTCACAAGAGCCTCCCAGCTTATGCCAGATTGTGATTTTCATTTGGTCTCCAGAAAAAGTACAGAATAACCAGCAATGAGACAAGTCTTTCGTATCTGGGGAAGTCACCTCACCTCAAATAATATTTGGGTAAGAAATGAGCTGTGCATTGCAAGCCAGTTAATGGACACAATCACTATCTTGTGACTCAGGTTGAAAAAAAAGCTCAATGTCTCTTTAACTAAATTCTGCAATTTTAGTCCAGAAAGGAAGAAAACTATACACACAAAACAGATTGGCACTGAGAAAGAGAAAGACTTTGTTCACACATTTTTACACTCCCTCTTTTCTTCTTAAGTATTCAACCATAGTTATGAGACATGACATTTCTAAACATCATCAACACCGGAAAAGGGCAGTGAAATACTGAGCAAACACAGGAAAAGCTCACAGAACAAGAATAATAAGATACTGGAGGAAATATTACTTATGAAGAAAGACTGGTAGTGTGGTGGCTTCTCAGCCTAGAGAAAATAAGCCCATGGAGGGAAAATAATGACTGCCTTGGCATCATTTGCAGCAAAGCAAGTTTAGGTTGGCTTCAAAGGCAACCTTCTAAGTTGATGGAAGAGAAATATTGAAAAAGTGCGGACTCATTTCTGCTGTGGGTTTTTATGAACTGGCAGCATGGTCTTCAGTGTAGGTGTTCAAACTAGGTGGTCTTTGAGCTTTCTTCTGTCCCAAAGCTTCCTCCATGACACAGATCATGAATTTTCACAGGTTCTGCTATATTAGTCCCACAAAAAAAAGATAAAAAGAAGAGTCTGCAGCTCCACCTCCCAGACTTACATCATAAGGAAAAGCAGAGTAGCAAGGATATGTTCATCCTGTCTTCAAAACTGGTGCTGGTGGTCAGAGACGTCCATTCACCCACATACATCCTACCTCTGGGCACCGTGGTTTACAAGGACTGGTTATGGTTAGAAAAAGTTGAATTCAACAGACTTAGCATGGAGGTGGTAAATTAAATCTCATTCTCAGTTTTGTTAAGTATGAAGTCTTTCTGCAAGCAGCTTATATGAGATTTTGGCCTTTTTGCTGAGGAAACTCCAGCAGGATCAGTAGAAAAGAAGACAGAAAAGAGGAATGATTTTTTTTTCATTTCATTCGTGGTAAATGTTCAACATTTCACAGTGCTGATATACATTGAGATTTTTCCAGCTGAATGAAGGAGACAAATGAGCATTGCCTGAGCTGGAGTGGGATGAATCGAGGTGCCTGCCTGCAGTAAACACCCTAGCAAGAAAGAAACGTGGATCACGTTTGAACTTATGTTTAGAAAAAACATCTCTGGCTCCACCATGACCGTGGCTGCAACCTCTCTTGATCACAGCAAAACTTGTACACACTGCACTGGTCCAAACATACATATTCCAAAGAAGACCCAGCCATACATTTCTCAGCCTCCCCTGAAAAGGCCAAGAACATTACAAGGAAACTTATGAATCAAAATACAAATTTTTCAACTGTTGTTCTCTTGCACAGGGAGAAAGCCCCCTTTCACATTGCAGCAGGCTGATCTAAAAAGCAAAGGCAGACCAAGGGCAGGGAGTGCTCCCAGGAGACATGACAAGCAGCAACACTTATATCATCTCTAAATGTCAGGGAGGCCCTCTCTGTCCTCCTGAACTAACCACTTACTTTCAAGCTTCCTCTTCCCAGACACAACCCTGAATAACATCTCTTGCCCTCTCCAGCAGGTCATTGCTTTAAGCAGTAGAGCTATTTGCAGCAATCGGTTCTTACTCAAGAGCCACAAAGCACATAGCTGAGAAGGTTAATTAGCAAGAAAACGTTTCAATAGCATTTCCGCTTTGCGAGGCTCACGGTTTGCATTTGTTCCCTCTTTTCCCTGTGTGAAAAAAAAAGTGTTGCAATGAGTCTCGGAGACAGGGAGTGACATGTGGATCTCTGGCACCTTCTGGCTGAATTCTTTCAGTGAAAGATTCTGACCCTTCCCAGGAAGGGGGTTCATGCCTCAACTGGATGTGTGTGATGGGAGGGGAACATCTGCACCGAGACAGCCTCCTTGCGTGCAAGAACCATCCACTAAGTGTCTTCTCCTATCATCTTTCCCTGATCATGGACTACCAAAGTCCATTTTGCATCCTGGCTCCTTGGAGGCATGTATTTGTTGCACAAGATTTGTCTCCATCACTCATCTTGCAGACACAAACTACTCCCTCTGGTCATAAAAATCAAGTCACAGCATGCTTGCAATGTGATGATCTGAAAACAGAAGGGTTACAAATACTCGGGAAAGCCTGAGTTTAAAATTCAGGTAAAAGCAGAAGGGGCAATGATAAAAATCCAGATTATTTGCATGCAGTGAGTGAAAGATGGTCAGTGCCGTGGGTATAATTTCATCAGTGCTAAACCTCTTCAGCTGTACAACGTGATCTGTGGCTGCAAACCGAGGGGAGAAGGTGGGGGACAAGTGAACCTTGCAGTTCGTATGCTGGCAGCTGAAAGCAGCTGCCGAGGCATCTCAATTCCCAACCACACCGGGCATTTTTCTGGACGTGGAATGAATAAAAAAACTCAGCAACTCCCTAGTTTGGGAGAAATTTCCTCAAAATTGATGCCAAAAGAGTTTTCCCTGACATCTAGCGGCTGGCAAACACTGAGCAAGATAACGTGGCAGGAAAAAACAAGCTGTGCTATTACCAGGAAGATTAATTACAAGTGCAATAATATCCAGGCCTTCTGATGAAATATTTTACAGAATATTGCCCTCAGGAGAGTGGGTCTTTTTACTGATTTATTTTAACCTTCACATTACGCAGATACGTTATAGACGTCTTCGGAGATGCCCTGGTGTTATTTGCCCCCTGACGGCAAATAATAAACTCTTTCTCAGCTATATAACATTTCCAAGGAAGCCCTTGACGTGACTAGAAAAATATCAAGGACAATTAAGTCACATGGCACTCACAGCCTTCTGGGAATGGGCTTTAGCTCTGCTCCAAAACTTGGATAGCATGAGAAACCCTGGTTCAAACAGAGTAGCAAGAGTCTTGGAGGTAGTAATTATTAAAGATCTCCTGGTTAAAGATCCTCTGGGGTCTCTTTATTATTTTAATAATGGTTCAAGCCAATTTTACTGCTTCCAGAGGAAAAGAATGAAAGGACCCCTTTAGCACAAATGAGGAAGGCCTCATCACAAGGGAATGCAGGCAGGAGCTCAGCTGCCCGTGGTTTTGTTCAGTGGGGAGCAAGGGGGAGTTTTTCACACATCTTTGGTGGCCCAGGTAAATTTGGTGTCACGCTTCCATCCCTGTCAGATAGGATGGAGTGATGTTATGGGCAGAGGTTGCTGACAGGTGGACACAGGGCTCCCACGGTTAAAACATAGTTAAGAGGATTCAGGCAGTTTGGGGAGATTTCCAAGCATCTAGTCCACCAATCCAGACAGCTTGCTTCATCCATGCCCTTGATTCCTCATTTGCAATTAGTAAGGAAGCCTTTTCCCCTCAGCCCTGAGGTGTGACCAGCAGGTCCAGGGAGGTTATTCTCCCTCTGTACTCTGTACTGGTGAGACCGCACCTTGAGTACTGTGTTCAGTTCTGGACCCCTCACCACAAGAAAGATGTTGAGGCTCTGGAGTGTGTCCAGAGAAGAGCAATGAAGCTGGTGAGGGGGCTGGAGAACAAGTCTTACGAGGAGCGGCTGAGAGAGCTGGGGTTGTTTAGTCTGGAGAAGAGGAGGCTGAGGGGAGACCTTATTGCTCTCTACAACTACCTGAAAGGAGGTTTTGGAGAGGAGGGAGCTGGCCTCTTCTCCCAGGTGATTGAGGACAGGACAAGGGGGAACGGCCTGAAGCTCCGCCAGGGGAGGTTCAGGCTGGATATCAGAAAAAAATTCTTCATAGAAAGAGTCATCAGGCACTGGAACAGGCTGCCCAGGGAGGTGGTCGAGTCGCCTTCCTTGGAGGTGTTTAAGGAACGGGTGGATGAAGTGCTTAGGGACATGGTTTAAGGGAGTGTTAGGAATAGTTGGACTCAATGATCCAGTGGGTCCTTTCCAACCTGGTGATTCTATGATTCTACTCTATGATTATGGTTTTCTCAGCTTTGCTGTGTTTGTGCAGCACAGCTCTCCAGATGCAGAGTCTGTCTAATACCTCACACACTCATCGGATGGAAGAGAAAGGCTTGTTACTGGAAGGAATGAGCTGGGAGAAGAAGCCAGGTCCTGCTGTCCTGCACAGTGAGGGACACACAGTATTCATGGTCATCAGGCGAATGTTACGGAGCTCTCTCCGTACCCAAGAGATGCTGCGCACCACCCATGGGTCCCCAACTGACACTTTTAGTCACTACTTCATTACAGAGAGCAAATCCGTCATCACCCCATCAGTATTTGCAGGGTGCTAGCATCAGTGCTCCTGCCTGTCTGGGTCTTACCACGCTTCTGAAGGTTTCTCCATACCTGCTCACCACGAACCTGCTTTTCCCCTCTCCTTGCGTTCCCCTCATCCCACCCACACAGCAAAACCCCTCTTAAATCCTTCAATAACCACAGAAGCTCCTTAATATAGCATTAAGGTCTCACCCCACCTGACCGAGACGAGGTATCCAATTTCTCTCATTGCTGAGTGTTGGCATGGTGGTGCAGGTGTCCCACATTACACTTGTCTGCCATGAGACTGGGCAACAGATCTTGGCAGACAATTGGGTGTCAGCAGATTTAAATCTTGGTTGTGAACATTCACCTTCTCCATTCAGTCCCTCAAGGGACCCAAATCCCACAGAGAGGAAGAAAGTGATTTCTGCAAATCTTAGATAGCAAAAATAACACCAGGGCTTCTGCATGCATGAGAACAGCCCACGCTCAGCACAAAGACCTTGATTTCTACAGAAGCAACTTGCATTGGGGTGCCTCCTACGTACAGTTTCTCCCTAATTTCTTGGCAATCCAGCCTGTATTTTGCCATGAGCAGATCTGAAGACTGGACTGAATTCCCAGACGCAGGTCTCCCTGGTAGCCCAGGAGCATGATATGTCCACAGGGGTGGCATCAACATCTATATTTACATGTCCACCGTCTTATTTGTAAGATCCCTGCAGGGTCTGAGCACATCTGCCGAGTCTGTGCTCACACCCCTGCTCTGCATTCATGGAGTAGATGGCCATGGGTGAAAAGAAACCCTCTGAGATAGTCATAAAGCTGATCATGTAACTCCAGGTTAAGGTTATTCCAAAGGCATTCAGCACATTGAGCTTTTTTGGCCCAAAGGGAATAACTCCTCTGTATGAGGGTTGCAGCATCACACCTCCAGCCCCTTTATCAGCATTGCAACCCTGAAGCAAAGGGCAGCTTGCACAGACCTCTGATGCCTTTTTTGCCTCCCTCTCTCCAATCCCTGTAATCCTGGAACAGATCCCTGCGAAACCACTTTGGTTGGAGAGCTGTTGTCAGGTCATTTTGAAAAGTTCGCAACACTTTGCAAATTGTTCTTGCTGGAGGTTGTACAATAACAGTGCCATTACTCAAAAACCTCATCCAAGAATATTATGTTAAACACAGGTCACATCTCTCCACCCACAACAATATTCCAAAGAAAAAAAAAAATACATGAGGAAAAGAAATTGTTAAACTCAAGCTGGAGATGACAATGAAAAATTTACTCTTAACTGTGTATATTTTTATGGAGAAATGTTATCTATCCATCCATCATCACATACTAGTACAGGAAAGAGCCTGAGAGTATTTAGATATTTATATCTTGCATGTGTAGTTAAAGAGAAAAAATTCTCTCACGGATGCATGGCTGCCTCTACTCCCTCGCTTCTCTCTCCTTAGGTGCCCATCACAAACACTGTATAAATACATTGAAGCTGGTCGTCTGACTTATTTTAATCATCTAGATTGGGATGAAATTAATAGAATTGTCTGTTCGTCTCTAGGAATAATAAAGGGAGTCTCAAGCAATTCGTTCAGGTGTAAAATAAATCTATAGTGCCAGACCAATTCCAGCTATATGTCTTGTTTTCCCCATCTCTATAGCAAAGATAATAAATCTGCCTGTTTTTTCAAAAATACCTGGAGATCCAGAGGGGAAAGGTATTCATGACACAGGGATGCTGTCTATGAAATAGAAACAGTAAGGTTAACAACCAGGTTAGTAATGTGTTCGTATATAAAACTTCTGGGATTGCAAAAAGGCCAGGCTTCTCTCCATTTGGAAAATCATGTCTATGTTCTGCCCATACCTCAAACTGGATCCTTCAAAAAGCATTATTTTTCTAAAAGAACTCCGTAATTGTCAAGTGGAATGTTAAAGAAGAAAGGTGGTTATTTCCATAAGCCACTCATTTCACATCTCATAAAAATTGTGTGACCATTCTCAGTACAATTAACATATTTTCCAGCATTTTGGTGTGTTGAATACAATACCAAGCCCCACAAGCAAACTGGCATATTACTTTTTTTTCCAATTTAACATATTTAATTTTTTTCGCATTTACATTCTCCCTTGCTTCTGTGCTTTGGACACCCCAGCATCAATAAAATCTCTCGTGCAAGAGCACAACAACGACACAACAGAGCCAACCCCAAAGTGGGTGTTTCTCTGGTGGCTCTTGCACAGAGAGTGCTGCTTAAGCCCATCCTGTCCAACCCACGGGAAGCAGCTTGTGCCTTGAGGCCACATCACTCCTGTTTCTGGATCTACAGCACGGAGACAGAGCCTCGAGGGGGGGTTGTAAATGCTGGAGTTTGATGCCTTGAATGGCTAGAAAAAGACTTTGGGAAGGCATTGGCTTTGGCTGAGGAGAAAAGAAGGTGTCAGAAGGACTCATGGCTTGGAGGTATCCCCATATGCATCTCAGCTTCTGGGCTGCAGCCAGGACTTCTGAAAATAGGTGCCTATAAATCCATGTGTCCTGGACCTGGATGAGAGATCCATCCCCATGCCTGAAAATTAGGGTGTAGGGAACCCTCGTGGAGCGCTGGTGACTGGGTTGCTCCTGTGAGACCCCATAACACTCATGACAGATATCCTTCTAGCATCAGGATAGGGAAATGCCAGCCTCTGGGCACCTATCTACTCCGTGTCCACACTTTACATCAGTCCCTGCACACTTTTAGTGTCTAGAAGTCTCTGTGAGGGTCTCTGCAAACCTGTGGCGCTGGACTCTGTGAGGTTTTGCCACCTCGTTGGGTCAGGTCAGAATCAGGCCCAGGTTTTCAGAGGAGTTTCTAACTTTTCCACAAGGTTTCAACATTGATTTCCTTTTAATCAGCTTTTCCCCTCTCTGCTGATCAGTCATTTCTGCCTTTCATACATTTCCAGATCCTGCAGCCTCATAAAACTTCATGGGAGAATGTTTCTGCATGGCGTGGGCAGGAAATTACTGTCATTTTTCACTTCTTCAGCCCAACGAGGTGTTCACCAGCCCCGTCATCAGTGGGCAGTTGCATGCCAGCCCTTCCAGTACTATGCCCAGAGAGGTCTCAGTGCCAGCAGCCAAAACAGTAAAGAAGCCAAGCTCTTTATTTTGCCTGGCACTGGGAAGGCAACCTGGGCGTTTCAGAAACACATGTCCAGCTGACACCTCTGTAACATCCCACCAGTGAAGTGAGGGCTGGAGATCACCCCAGTCATCCTCAAAAGTTAGCAGCAACCTAGATGCATGCGTTTATCCCGGTTTTGGACATAACACACCCTGTTCCAGTGCCATTAATTGAGAGTGAGCACTCACATCCCTGCAAAACCTCCACGCTTTGACACCTCTCAGATGGATCTGGACCACAACACCTCTGAGAAGGACTCCTGCAAGCTTGCCGGGAGAGTTAATAGAGAGGAGCTTTGTGGTAGAACACAAATATGAATGCAGGACTTGCAAATGTCCAAGGTTTGTCTTCTTCCTCCATCATTTAAGAGGAATAATGAATGGCAAAGAAAAATATATTGGATGAAGGGCCTCCTCTCCTTGCCGAAGTGCATCATTTTATTATTTTTGTGGCAGTGGTTGGAAAACACAGTGCTTAGAGAAACTTCCAGAACATGCTGAACAGATGGGAAAAGGCCTGTTCTCCTTGGCTGTGCAGTAGCTCCCCATGGCATGTTTCTTGGTGTTTTATACAGGACAGCCTTCAAACTTCTGCTTGATGAACTGTGCCCCTTCTTTGCAGCAGAAAGAGAGTCTGCAGTGCGCAGCTATCCACACAAGATGATTACAAGAATCATAGAATCATAGAATCATCAGGTTGGAAAAGACCTCTTGGATCATCGAGTCCAACCATCCCTATCTGCCACTAAACCATGTCCTCGAGCCACTCATCTACCCATCTTTTAAATACCTCCAGGAATGGAGACTCAACCATCTCCCTGGGCAGCCTGTGCCAGTGCCCAAAGAACAGAGCCTTGTCCTTCCATTCCTGCAAAGCTGTCTCCTAGGGTTTAGCCTCCCATCCATAGTGATGCACAGTGTTATTCCATCCCAGATATAAGAACTCACAGCTGTACTTGTTGAACTTTGTTGGATTCCTGGCAGCCCTTTTCTCCAGCCTGCGCAGGACCCTCTCCTGAGTAGCAGCCATGTCCTTCAGCACATTGGCCACTCCTCTATGTAAATCTGATGCCATTCACAAACTTGCTGAGCACAGATTCCATCCAGGTTATTAATGAAGACATTCAACATTATCAGCACATTATTATTATAGATTACTGAAGGGTTCCACTAGTTACTGATTGCCACCAGCAGCGGATTTTCCACCACTTATCATAACCCTCTGAGATGTTTGTACCATAGCCAGTTACTTGCGACTCCCATCATCATTATGGTGAGAACCAGAATCACACAATAATTGAGGTTGGAGGGACCTCTGGAGGTTGTGGTCCAACCTCTGTTCACAGCAGGACCAGCTCCACTGTCAGATCAGGTTGCTCAGCTCTACCTTTATCCTGCAAGTTCAGCTCAGCCTTACTCTCACACAAAATGCTGCTGTTCTCCGTGCTTTCATTTGGAGAAAGCAAACAGTGACCTCCACAGCAAAGTGTGCCCTCAAATGGAGATCATACTATACCTCCCAACTCTCGCTTGTGAAGGCAAGGAAAGACATCCCGCTCTACCACACACACTCTTCCACCAGCTTGCTCCACTGTTCCCAGGCTGTTCATTAACATTATGCTCTTTAATTCCTAAATTCTTCCGGCATGCAGATGTACACCTGTAATAATAAAGAGCCACAGTTGCAGGCACTCTATGTGTGATTTTAAAGAAGTAACAATCTCTGCAGCCTGACAGATTGATATCTCAAGAGAGAAGAGGATCTCTGATTTTTATATGGAAGTGTGGATAACAATCCCAGGGCTGTTCCAGTGTCTGAATTCAAGGGAAACAAAATTGGATATAACTTTTCCACTTGAACAAAGTCATGATGTACTCCAGAAAAACTCCATCTGAAAGTTCCATAACAGCCCTCTAGAACTCTTCTGATCAATGCATCACCTTGCTGGGAAGCCAGGCTGGATTTCTGGCTTTAACAAATCCAGGACAATCTCTGCTTTACAACTGCAAGCTCAACATGGTTGACAGTCAATGAGCTGGAAGGAATTTCAGTAGACCACCAATGCTATGTCAGCCCTCGCAACAACCTTGAAGACTGAACTATGTATAGATATCTCTTGTAAGAGAGTCTCACTGTCCCACCATCCTTATTTTGGCTGAGGAAACTGTGCAGATTTTAGAGATGCTTGTGATTTGCAAGCATGAAACAGCAAATCATGCAAACTTGTGCTCAGCAGAGATCGTCATGTGCTCTAAATGTCTCTATGAATGTCACAATGAACAGAAACAAACCTAGAACTAGGCAACAGCATAATTTGTCGATCTCCATACTTTTCCAGACTGATTGAGGCCAAAATGAATTGTGACTCAAAGGTTGCATCCATTTCCAACAGCAGAAAGGGACATAAGAGGATGTCACTTACAGGAGTCACTCTTTTCCTCTTCCCTCACCTTCTCCCTACAGCAGCTGTAGACTGATGTACTGCTCAACAAGAGACAGCCATACTCTATCCAAGCTCTTTCTATAGCTGTTATGGAAAAATAAAGCTATAACCCAAAGCAGTAACCCAAGAACAGGACCCCATGCTCACTTCTCTTCATTGGCTCTAACTGGACCCCAGAGTAACCAGTTAAACTGCAGAGCAAACATCTCTGCAAGCCAGCTCTTTCGTTCCGACCCCCTTGTCCTCACCCATCCTTAGGAGGTGGCTGCTGTGGTGCTTGTTTCACCCAGCCAGTGGCAAAAAGCACAGCAGTTTCTCACCATCCCAAACACTGCTGGAAGAGCTCTCTTGGAGCTAATATCACTGCCCAGTCCCAGACTCCAGACATGCAGCTGCCATCCAGCCAGGTGGGCTTTGCTGTCTGCTCAGCAGAGAAACACACAAAGATAGAAGGCAAAAATAATTTCTCTTCAGCAAAGGAGGGTAGTTCCGCATGCTTTGGTGACTTTGCAGCTAATAAATTGCATACGTTTAGCTACCCTTCACAAGCACCACTCCTACCTGACTTCTTGATTTGTTTCTGCTCTGCTAAGGATGGAGAAGAAATGCACTCCCATCTTCTCCCTCATTTGGGAATCAGCCCCGAGAGCAGGTCAGCACCCAGGACCCACATTTCTTTACTGGCCCTTTGGTATAATTTCACAGGCAAAACTCAGTGCTGGCTGTGGCAGCCTCCTGATTAATCCAAACAGGCACCTTTTTGACTCTTGTGCTGGACTTTCCTGGCAGGCAGGGAGACAAGGGCTGCCAGGAAAGGAAAGTTTCTAAGTATAAAACCCAAAGCATCCTCAGCTTTGCAAAAGTGTTAGAGATTCATGGTTGACCTAAACTATTTATAAACTGAGACCCAATGGAAACATGATGGAGCTAAACCAAATTCCTGATTCCAACCTACCTCTCTCCCAACAGCCTGTCACCTGACATGTCATAAGCCAGCGTCCTTGGCTTGGACTTTCCCAGGGTCAGAGTCTAAGCAGTAGCTGAGTGCACAAACTGCACTCCTCAGATGAAAAGCAGGTCCTGGATTCCCCATGGTACGCGGACAGTGTTCCTCAGGATAGTGGAAGTGTTAGTGTACAGTGCATAGAAGTAGAACTTCTGGATGATCCTGTTGGAAAGAGGTCTACCCTGTAAAGGACTCCAAGCTTTTGCTGAGGGACATAAAGGGGTGGACATTTACCCTTATTTTTTCACCCCTCTAGTCATAGGGAAGGCAGACTATAAGAGCAATGTGCTGGTTGCAAGGGAGGGATGGTCCAGCTCCCTAGAATCAAAAAATTCTCCAAGGTGGCATGGAACTTCCATGGCTTTTTTTCCACCTAGGCTGAGAAACAAAAGAGAGGGAGGGACCCAGCTCCTGGATCGTTTCCAATGTCTGGCACACCCAAACCTCCCCATTCACAGAATCATAGAATCACTAGGTTGGAAAAGACCTCTTAGATCATCAAGTCAAACCATTCCTATCTGCCACTAAACCATGTCCTTCAACTCACTCTCTCCTCAAAGATAAGCAGCAGCTTTTTGGACGGTGAGGGCCACCCAAGGAAAATCTCCACCGTGCCACCCCAGGTGAGGACAGGGAGTCCTGTCCTGGTCCTCCTCCAGGAAAATTTGTAAAGCACTGTAGACATCCTGGTCCAGCAAATGTGATAGCTGGAATAGCAACTGGACATCACGCCAAACTATGGGGACTAGCAGCCCAGTGCTCCCTTCCTGGCAGTGGTAGCCTCTTCCTCATATGGCTGGGGAAGAAGAGAAAGAGAAAGGACACGGGGGCAGGGAAAAGGAACAATTTGGGAATGTCCGAGTCATAGAATCATAGAATCATAGAATCATAGAATCATAGAATCGTTAGGTTGGAAAGGACCCACTGGGCCATTCCTAACACTCCCTAAACCATGTCCCTAAGCACTTCATCAACCCGTCCCTTAAACACCTCCAGGGAAGGTGACTCAACCACCTCCCTGGGCAGCCTCTGCCAGTGCCCAATGACCCTTTCTGTGAAAAACTTTTTCCTGATGTCAAGCCGGAACCTACCCTGGCGCAGCTTGAGGCCATTTCCCCTTGTCCTGTCCCGTGTCACTTGGAAGGAAAGGCCAGCTCCCTCCTCTCCACAACCTCCTTTCAGATAGTTGTAGAGAGCAATAAGGTCTCCCCTCAGAAACAGAGTCCTGGAAACATGAACTGTTAAGACCTATCCTGAGTCATCAGAAATAGTCTGAACTGGGAAGCTCTATGTCTGTAGGTTGGAAAGGTTCCTGTTCTTTTCTTTAAGGCATTATTTAAAAGCAAACTTTGCAGAACTCTTTTAATTGTAAATCCATCCCTGGCCAAGCCTCATAGCTGCCTTTGCTCCCCAGATCCTAGGGGAAGACTAGCTGTGGCCACCAGAAGAGCCCCATCATCTTCTACATGACCAGGCAGTCCCTGGAAGAAGGAGGCTCTCCATCTTAGCTGTTGTTTCTAGATGGTTTTGCAACAAAAACACAAGCCTGTGGGAAAAGCATTCGTGCAATTCGTCATAACAAAAAGCTATCAAGAGAAGCAGACAGCAGACCACAGCAAGGAATAGTTTTCAAGTCCAGTGGTTAATAGCTTCCTTTGCAGAGCTCATGGCTGATCCTCCATAGAAGGCCCCACCCTTCAAAAGGAAACATTACTGTACTTGTTCTTGTGCCACTGTGCTGCTCTTGCAAGTGATAATCCTACTTTTATCACGTGTTCTTCTCACAGGAGCCATATAGGATGCTACACTTACAAAGAGTAGCAAATTAATTGGGTTTAAGATGTGCAAAATTTAAAAACCACCATGGGAGGAAAGAACAGCAACTTTATTCTGAGCTTTTTATTGAATACTTAGGGAATTAGGGATATGTGTGATTTGGATGAACGAAAACATGGAGCTGGAAAAGAGTTCAGGAACCTGTACAGACCACCCTCAGGATTACATTAGTATGGGACATCTCACAGGTCTGATAGGCTGGAGAACAGCTTTCAGGGAAAGGACCAGGGACAATGAAGACCAACCATGCTGCACGTAGTGGTAGAAGGAGGGGAGTCAGCAGAGCAAAGGAAGTGATGCTCCGTTTCGATTTAACACTTACCAAACTGACACTGGGACCAGTTTTTCTCCCCAGTATCAGGCAGATGGTGAGAGAACCCATTGAGGTCACCAAGGTGGCTTGGACTGGACCTGAGGACACACAAGGAGAGGCTGACAGCTAAGTGTGCAGTGACAGTAGAAGGCAAAGTGGGATTTTATCACTGTCTGAAACTCCCAGCTAGGGTGCTGTGGAGATGAGAGAGAAGCTGGCTGTCCTGGAAGATGCTTGGTGATTGGAAATTAGTCAACAGCCCAAGTCAGAACTTAAGAAATTTCCACTAGGAAAAGCTTTTCCCAGTGAAGATGGTCAACCCGGAATGCAAGTACAGATTGTGGGATCTCCATGCCTGAAAATACTAAAAACCCTTCTGAGAAAACCCTGGTAAACCTCAAATCAAACTTCAATGCTGGCCCTTCCAGTCATGATTCTATATATCTTTGCCTGTTATCAAACTATCCAGCAGCAGAGATTACTGTATCCTTGGGTTTTGTCCTCTAGTGTTTTCTACTTCTATAGGTCTGAATGTTTTCCTAAAATATAATATATGCTGTATGTGCTTCCATCTCTTCTTGCCACAGGGCAGTAGGTGTGTAGAAATGAGACCTTTCCTGCTCTCTTCCTTGCATCTTACCATGTTAATTCTTTGCAGGAGATGCATATCTTTGTGTAACAGCATTACTCCTGGCTCTTGCCCTACCTGTGATAGGGAACCTCTCAGCTCTTCCTTCACCACTCTACTCCCACATGGAGCCAATTTTCCCTTTCAGACACAGCAAGGTTTTCCACTTGTCTTATTGGAAAACCAGCTTCAACTTCCACTAGTAATTTCAAAATCCCAGCTGAGACCCACTGAATGGAGAACACTGTGTCTGTTTTCATAAGGCATCAGTTTCACCAAGGGGAGGAGGCAGAAGCAGAAGAGATGCTGTCCATGTGCCAGTCAGGCATGGGCAAGTCCTAGGCCAAGTTCACACCTCATCATAACAGCTTGTTAATTGGCAGGTCAAGGGCTTGAGTAGTAACCCCACTGTGTTGCAACTCTCATGTAGAAACGGAAAGATTGGGAGATATGTCCTTCTCATGGAGGTAATGAGGATATCTAACGCCTTATCTGCTTGCGGAATTTATTGTGGTTTATCAAAGGCTGTTTTGGTAAGATGCTCTGCAGACTTTTCTCCTGATCTTTAGAAAGTGGGATGAAAAGCTACAGCTGATCTTCAATAAAATTACTCAGACGTGTTTAGCTATAGGGTTGTGGATTCATCCACTGCTTTTTAATGAGATCCTCTTGAGAGCAGCACCATGACCCTGTTTGAGAGCTGTGCAGGGGCCTCTGCCTCCAATCCCAAGCGACGTGGAAGAATAAGGCATCACTGTGCTGGACAGAAAATACAGCTCTACTTCGGCTCCAAAAACATTTTGGCTTAACTTGCTAACTTGAATTTTATCTGCAAATGTTTTCAGCCTGATACCATTGGGAATTCTGATTTTTCCAAGACTTACCAACAGGAAATCCCCGAGCCGGAGGGTTTAGCTGTAATGAACTTATTGTATATTCAAGCACTGAACGTCAATTTGGATTACGATGTCAAAAATAAGCACCAAGAGCATGCAACCGTACCCTAGGGTCACCTGTCAGGAACTCCAGACTGAAATTGGCCAGATATAGAGCAGCACAGCCTTGATTTATATTTTTCACTGTGCAAATACGACAGCGAAGACTGAATGAACCTACTGCATATTGGAGATGAGAGCCCCCCCTCCTCCTCTCCCCAGTGTTTGCTTTCACTTTGCACAAGACTTCCTTGGCTGGGGATGCTTCATTAGAGGCTGCCCAAAGAGCTCAGGACTAGTCAGTTGCGTTGGAAGGCTAAAACCCTCTATTAGTGCATGTCAAAATCACTGCCACTTGTGTCATTCTGGGACCCCAAAGTCCCAGACACAATCAGGATTCCCATCCTCCCAGACACTCAGCACGCACAGGTGAAGACAAGATCTTGCTCCCCAGCCTTGGGCTAAAGACTCACAGGAATTCATCTGGAGCATGGATGCAAGAGGAGAGGCCGGGGCAGAAGGGATAACTTAAACCTTCGTCTCCAGGCACGTGGCCACAGCGCTGCCCCTGTTTGGGGGCTGCAGGTATCTTGTGCCTATCTTTCTTTTATCTGCAGCCTGATGCAGGCAGAAGCAGGGAGGTTGGACTGGAAAGCTGGGGATCTCTGTTTTTGAAGCTCCACCCCAAGCACTCTGGATTGAGAACTAATACTCTTTTGCTGCCCATTGCTCATGGCATCCCCAGAGCCGCACTCGTGGGGTGTGCAGAGCAGGCGGCTTGGGCTCGCTTCCGCAGAAATGATAATACCATCACACAGAGATGGGAAAAGGTGCCCTACCAAGCGGATGACAAGTGGAAGTTGAAATTCCAGGTACAAGTCATATTCTGAATTTTAAAGTAATTTTAAAATAGAAGACAAGACTCAGATGCAAACACACATCTCCTCTAAAAAAAGGGTGTTCTCCCCAATTAATGTCATATTCCCTGAAATTTCCTCCTAAATCCTTCTCATGGAGTCTCTTGTGATTAGCTGGATGGAGAAGATATTTGCAGAAAAGAAAGGTGAAATTTGTTTCTTCCAACCGAAGGTCATGAGACTAGAGTTTTGAAAAAAAAAAACAAACGAAAAACTTCATTCACAAACCCAGACCTTCCCTCTCTCTGATAATTCCCTAACCAACTTGTTCCAAAGCTGGCAATGAGATTAGACCTTTATTTGCTTTGAGGAAACGTTGAATTTCCTCTCTGTCACATGGCTGTGGCCATGGGCCCCAGTGCAGCTACTGAGGTGAGGGATAGGGTTTACAGGGCACTTTCAGCCTCTTTTCCTCCCTCCAAATGTGGAGCCACATGACGAGCTCCCTTGATCCATCCATCCCTTGACCCATCCATCCCATTGGTACACTGGTACACTGGGAACAGTTCAGGGCAGGAGCATTTTCCCCAGCCAAGTCAGAGAAAATACCCATTGAGGGTGGCACGCTCTTCTTTCCCTCCTCTGTTCCGCTGACCACGAGTATCATTCATATTGCTGAGCCTCTAATTCACTCTGCTCTCACAACTACGCTGGTACCAAAGTGAAAGTCATCACCTGTTTTGCAGCTTTTTTTTGTTGGGGAGGAAGGTAAGATCACAGAATTATAGAATCTTTTGGGTTGGGAAAGATCATTAAGATCAAGTCCAGCCATTAATCTAACGCTGCCAAGTCCACCACTAAACCATCTCCCTAAGCACCACATCTTCACATCTTTTAAATACCTCCAGGGATGGTGATGCAACAACTTTTCTGAGCAGCCCATTCCAGTGCTTGACAATCCTTCAACGAAAATGATTAAAAGCCTTGGGTCTCCTTCGCTTTGGCAGGTAGAGAAGGGTCGATAGTATTTATTTCATTCATTCATCTTATGCTGAAAATCACAGTGGAGGTGGAGGTTGCTGCCTCCGGAGATGCTCAGAAGAAGAGCATGACAGATGCTGCTCTACTCTGCTGGTCCCCAACTTGACAAATATTTGCTTGAGGCAGGAACGCTTTTGTTAATGCTGGAAGCTTTGCTGCACAGAACAAGCCCACGCTAATCAGCCCACGTATTCCAGTGCCTGATATCTGGCTAACATCAGGGCAGGGAGGATTAAAGCTTCCCTCTATGGCCATCTGCAGTTCCCAGCAAAGCTGACAGCGGCTTGGACTTCTCACCCAGGATAAATCCTACCCCATTTTAGCAAGTCTCCTCCATGGACGAAGGGGTAGCCAAACAACCGCTTTGCATTGTCACACTACACACTGTTGACAAAGTTATCGCTATAAAAGCAGGCTGGAGCCAAGTCAACCAGGGGCCCTCCGCCTACTCCAGCATGAGAGCATTTCCTGCTAGCACAGGGGAAAAGGTTATTAAAGATACACATGGAGGCAAAGGTAAAGATTCCTGTCACAGTTTACAGTGCTGCACTTGGTATATATCAGCATTCAGGGTCTGAGGAAAGCTATCTGTTAAAGGAGGGCTCCATCTGGGAGATGACAAGTATGAAATCCAAATGCTAGATATTAAAACTAGACATAGGTAGATGAACATGCTTAAGCTCAAATGGAAATTAAATGAGAAGATGCTGTGGTTGCAAGTAAGAGTTTTTAGCTGCTCAGAGTTAATGTTCTTAACAGTCCTTTTCTCTTCCTCACTGCTATGCCAGGAAGGATTTCCATGCTTTTCTAAAATACTATGGATTATATAGCAAATAACACACTAAAAAACCTAGGTGAAACTCTGTGGCCCAGGTAGCATAACTAGTTATGGAAGACCAGCCTAAAAACTCAGCCTAGACTGTTGGCACATGCTCTTCTAGCAAATGCATATGGGAAGTAGAAATGCGTGTACTGTTATATGGATACTAAACAACCCTTCCACAGAAGTTCTATGAAGAAGAACACCTCAGTGTCTCTTGTCCTTTCTCCACATGCAGCTGGATGTCATCATTTGGTGGTTGCCCTGCATACATATAACCAACTCCTTTCAATCACGATACTAATTTTTCACTCGTGCACCAAGCCTATGGTTTCAGCTGATGGGAACATGTTCAAACCTTGCTGATGGCTTGTGGTTTGGCAAATATCTGAGGAGAGAAATATCCAGACATAACTGCTATTAATAGTTGTTGGTAGAGCCCAGCAATTGCAGAGCTTGAAATTATTGGGTTGCAAATACACAGTAAAGACCTATTCTGCAACAATGCTAATGAAAGAAAAAGAGGGAGAGGAGACAGAGATAATAAGCGAAGAAGCCCTACAGAATCCATAGGGTACTTTCTCCTTAGAAGGCTATCTGAAGATAGAAGAAGTAAATCAATCTCTTTTTGAAACAAATTAATTTTTTTTGTTCTTGTTACAAATGTTACTGAGAAACAGAAAATATGGAATCACAGAATTGTTTAGGTTGGAAAAGATCTTCAAGATCATTGAGTCCAACTGTAAACCTAACGCTGCCAAGTCCACCACTAAACCATGTCCTTAAGTGCCACATCCACACTACTTTTATGTACCTGCAGGTATGGTGACTCAACCGCTTCCCTGGGCAGCCCGTTCCAGTGCCTGATAACCCTTTTGATAAAGAAATCTTTCCTAATAGCCAGTCTGAAGCTCCCCTGGTGCAACTTGAGGATGTTTCCTCTTGTCCTATCACTTGTTACCTGGGAGAAGGGACCAATACTCACCTCGCTAAAACCTCCTTTCAGGTAGTTGTAGAGAGTGAGAAGGTCTCCCCATGGCCTCCTTTCCTCCAGACTAAACTGCCCCTGTTCCCTTTCCCTCAGCTGCTGCTTGTAAGACTTGTTCTCCAGACCTTTCATCAGCTTCATTGCCCTTCTTTGCACCCACTCCAGAGCCTCAATGTAGTGAGGGGTCCAAAACTGAACACAGTATTCAAGGTGCGGCCTCACCAATACTGAGTACAGAGGTGGGATGACTTCCTTGGTCCTGCCCGTCACACCGTTTCTGATACAGACCAGAATGCCATTGGCCTTCTTGGCCACCTGGGCACACTGCTGGCTCATATTCAGCCAGATTTCAACCAACACCCCCAGGTCCTCGTCTGACAGGCAGCTTTCCAGCCACTCTTCCCCAAGCCTGTAGTGCTGCATGGAGTTGCTGTGGCCCAAGTGCAGGTCCCAGCACTGAGCCATGGTGAAGACAATACAATTGGCCTCAGCCCATCGATCCAGACTGTTCAAATCCCTCTGTAGAGCCTTCCTTTCCCCAAGGAGAGCAACACTCCTACCCAGCATGGGCTTGTCTGCGAACTCACTGAGAGCGCACTCGATGCCCTCACCCAGACCATTGACAAAGAAACAGAACTGGCCCCAACACTGAGCCCTGGGGAACACCAGCCACCAACTGGATTGAACTGCAGTCACCACCGCTCTTTGGGCCCGGTGATCCAGACAGCAAAGAGTATGGCCATCCGAGCCATGAGCAGCCAGTTTTTTGCAGGAGAATGTTGTGGGAAACTGTGTCAAAGGCTTTACTAAAGTCTGGGTAGTCAACATCCACAGGCTTTCCATCATCCACTAACCAGGTCACCTTGTCATAGAAGGAGACCACATTAGTCAGGCAGGACCTGCCTTTCATAAACCCATGTTGACTGCGCCTGATCACCTGGTTATCCTCTAAGTGCTGTGTGATAGTGTTGTGACCTAAACTGGAATGTTCAGGGGCCACCGGGAGGAAACCCTGAGCCCCCTCCTAAAATCTGTGGATTCCTCTCAGGCTAAATTAAGATTAAATTACATCAAACAATCAATTTAAAATAAATTTATTTACATAGGCAATCTTAGGAATAAGATAGGTGTTGGTCTGTTAAACGTGTAATACGGGAAAGAGAAAGAAAGGAAAGAGAGAGAAACCCGTAAGAAATTACTACCCCATATTTCAGTGTTGTCTCCTGGGATCCCAGAATGGCCAGCACTATCTCAAGAGTGTTATTTATAGATTAGGGTCCTTCAAGGGGGAAGTTTTTGGTGTACTTGCACAGTGTCCCTTCTGGAAGGTTCTGGAGGTGAGTCTAGAGTCTTTTTGATTGCCCTTGGAATACATATTGCAGCCTCATCACCTCCCACATGGAAGAGCAGTAATGGGTAACAGCCCGAGGGCCGTACCAGGCTAGGAAGTTTCCTAGCAATTTCCTTAACCTGGACCCCAGGGAGGCAACAGACTTCCCTAAGGGCAGGATTTGTTCAGCCCATTGGACCCTCTATTCCCCTCAGGAGGGAGTTGCCTATAACCTTAACCCATCTTTTCTTACTTATGGAGGTGGTCTTGCGGAGTAGGCCTTTCTGACCTTGGTGACATCTCTGGTGTAGATCAACTGCCATCTTCATCTTCAATTGGCTGGCCTTCCACCTCCAGAACCTCATGCCTTTTGTACAGAGGCACCTGAGAAGGCAAGGAGAGTGTTTGCCTGACATCCCAAGCACAGAGTTTCTTGGAATGCTTTCAGAGATCCCCAGCTACCCCTCAGCCTCTCAACAGTGCTTTAAACAACAGGTTCCTGGACTGCAGGAGACCACCATCCTCTTGCTTTTGTCCTTTTTGTACATGGGAACTGAAAGTATCCTGTCTGAACACACAACACAATCCATGACAGAGGAGGAACAGCCCATCAAGAAGAAAGAGTTGAGATCCTGCTTTTAAAATCTAATACCTGGGAGTCAGAATCATAGTTCTGCATTTCTGATCACCACGAGAGGTGCTGTGCTTGTACATTGCACTGATTGCCCTTACAACGAGCGTGGCATTACCTTTATTTGCTTCCAGAAAGGTGCTTTTTAATTCCAGCACAACATCTGAAATTCGTCCTGTTAATCCATCTCAGCACATATGCTCCGCCAAAGCAATGCGATTGCAGCTGAATCACGGGGAGGGACCTAAAGGTCCACTCAGCTTTGCCTTCACTGCTGGAGCAGCACCTGTAGTTAAGTATGTGAAAAAAAATACAACCCAATGCTGCAACAAGAAGTTTGGTTTTGAGGTGAAGTAACAGGACACTGATGCTGTGCAGATGTTGCAATACAGGAGAGAGTACCTCTGCCTTCTGGAAAGATCTGAGGAACTCCAACACACTGCCAGAGCTGAGTAAAACTAGCAATTGCACTGCTAGAAGCTCATACACTTCCAGACCCAGAGCTGAAGCTGCCCAGGGATATTTTAAAACCAGGCATATTTGATTTCAGGTCTCTAAGGGAAGAGTGTCAAGCTGTGGGCCAGGAGCACAGTGGTCCATTAAGGGGAATCCTCCTGTCTTTCAAACCAGGCATCAAGACACCAGAGAACTTTGTAGGGACCTAAGTTAGGCAGCGGTGAATTTGGTTTATTGCCACTCCATCCAGCATCTGTTTAAACATCTGTGAAAGAAAGTAGGCACTCTTGTGAGATTACCATAATGCTGAGATGGTCTCAAAACATCAGCACTGTGTCTGTCAGATGCCTCACCACCCCTTGAGAAGTCATTCCCTCTTGGTGCCACACAGGGCACATAAAACTGAAGCCATAGAAAAAAGGATACACATCGAGTCCTCCATCTTTCTGCCAGAGCACTCATGGTCTCCAACTAAACCACTGAGCATGTATCGAGTTGCAGTGAAATTTCACCATCATTGCAATTTTCCAGGGAGACGGTGATTAATATGAGAAAATGATTTCCAAACCCAGGAGCCATGCTCTGAGCAGCGCTATCCAGGTCAGACAAAGCTGCAGAAGACAACTCCAAACTTCACCAAGACTCTTCCTGATTTCGGACCAATGATCAAAACCAGTCTCCTGAAAGCAAAACAGAAAAGCAAGGACTGAAAAGAAGAGATAGACAGTTTTCTGCTGCAGAGTTTCATCGTGGAAGGGCAAAGAAGTCCATGCACCTTCTCCATCAGGAGATACCCTCCAAGGAAAAGATGGTCTTCCCCCAAAGTGTCTCACTAGTAGCATGTGCAAGTCTCAGCTAAAAACAGAAGCACTCTGCGCTGGCAGCAATGAGCTGACCAGTTCATTGGAGGGAGAAGCCCAAGGATACTTGCAAACAGAACAGTCCCTGAGAAGCAGAGCTGGCATTAAAACCTGGGTAGGCATGGGAAACCCAACCATCACACCGTGCTGGCCTGATCTTCTGCCTTCTGCAAGAAGGAAAATGAAAAGAGAAATGCCTCCTCAATGTCTGGATTTCCCCTGCCTGCCCTGTGCAGTCCCCAAACCCAGGCCAACGTGCCTGGCATAAGCATGACCGCTGGCCTGGAAGGTTTTCCACCTGCACCAACTGCACGTTCAGGCTTAACAGATTTTCATGCAGATGCAGCTTGAATTGATTGAGGTATCTTATAACATTATTCAAAAAAATTTAGGCATTTTATATGAAATTTTGAGGCAGCTGGGACTGTTCTATGTTTATAGATCTGTTTATGTCAGCATTAACATGCTACTGCACCTCATGGGTTGCCCGTTAGGAACTATCTATGGGTAACTCAAGACACGATTGTGCAACTTGGTCTGCAAACTGCTTTTTTTTAACAGAGACATGAGGAACAGACCAGGTAAGGGAGCTCACGAGGTGCCTTGCAGGAGCCAAGGGATGATTGCTGCTATCACACGATGCCTGTGTGATACTGGCAAGGTGGACACATGAAGCCAAGCCAGAGCACTGCTGCCAAAAGGCCAAAAATCAATAATTAGAGCAAGTGCTAGATTTATTCTCCGCCTCACCTCTGCCCAGTCAAAGAAACTACATTTAGTTTTGCCTAAATAAACAGCCTGAACTTGTTTCAGTTGGGTAATCAATATAGGTGCTTAGCATCAGGCTGCTGCCCCCTCTCCTGCCAGAGCTGGCTGGCTGGCCAGGCTTTGGGGCACAGCAAAAACACTGGTTACATTCTCTCACCGACGTTCTTGGGAGAATGCATCCCCTGCATAAGAGCAGAAAGCAGCTGCTCGCTGTGGCTGAGGAAAGCAGCACCAGCTGACACAGGTTGCTGAAGCCAATTCAAGGCTTAATAGACCTGTGTCAATGAAACCCTTGTAATACTTGACTACCCAAAAGCATTCTTTCTTTTTTAAGCACTTTAGTTTCTTTTCACAAGTCAGCGCAACACAAAACAGGACGTTCTGTCCCGGCTAAACCTAGGCAATCCAGACCAGAATGGGTACAGTTATTCTGGAAGTCAAAAATTCAGGATTTCAAGTGTGGTTTTATCAAAACAATCCATTAAAAGCTATATCATAAAGTTAGACTGAAGAGTCCAACAGATTAAATGTCAAGCTAGTCAATGCAATACACAGAGAGGACAAACTTCATCATCAACAGAACTGATGTGTCACAACCAATTACTTAATGAAAAAAAAAAAGTTTTAGCAGTATTTAATGAAAAATCGTAAAGCAATGTTGCATTCTACCATGTATAAAATAAGCCAATATCAAAATAATCAGCAATTAAAAGAAGTCTTATTTAATTTTTTTTTTCCTGGAAAATTAGTCTTTTTTTCACGTGGCGTTAAGCCTGCAGACAGGAAGGGCTCCTGGCTGCCCAAAGCCAGCAGATAAACCAGGTCCATTCAGTGGGGACAGAGCATATGCAAATACTTCCACCCGAAAAAGGTCAAATCCCAGAAACCAGCAGAAATACCCTCTTCAGAAAATTGAAAGGTGGCAAAATGAGGTAGAGAAGATCTCAAGGCTTATCTAGAATAAGTCTGCTCTCAAGCAGCACCTCCTGTTGTATTTCAATAAAAAAATGTTTTCATTCTTATTTTATTATTCACTTCAACACAACTACACTTCAGTAAAGCTCTTCAATGTTACAAAACAGTTTAAAGTTTCTCTCTTGTATCTTCCCACTTTAGGTCCAGGACGATGCAGTTGGCATCTTAGTATTTTACTCTCTGCTGACAGATAAATTGGGTGGGATAAAAAATAATAAATAACCCACAACTGTTGCACTGATGATGCCTGGAGAGTCCCTATAGCTCTTCACATTACGCCACTTCCCACAGTTAGTCCGTGTCATGGACAGCCTCCTCCCAAGACTTGTGCAGCAGACGACTGTTCGAGGGGAACATAAGCTTTTTAGGCAGACATATGTTGCTTATTAGCTTGGATCACAGAAGGTGCTGGATGAGTAGCAGTGCCTCCCTGATGAGGGAACACAGCATTTCCACTATCCATAAACATTTTGTAAATCCAGCTGTCTCCCGGCTCCACCATATGCTGTTTTTTCAGCTGCGTGCCATCTTTTTTGAAGGAGCATGGAAAAGAACTGCAGTACCATCTCATGTGAAGTAGGATGTGGAACCAGCAAGGCAGTCAGGTCTTCTAGCAAATCCTCCTGCCCAAATACACACATTTGGACCAGTATGGGCTTGATAAACAATAAGCTAAAGAGTTTGGGGGGCTGAGGAGGACATTGTGGTTCAAATTGGGCTTGTAAAGAAAACAAACAGACAGGAGCCATTAAGAGAAAACACACAAGTTGAGAGATACTAATCAGTTTTATTTTATAAATACAGATGAGCTTTCCCGCGATTACCAACATAGTTTTAATGTGTCATTTACTATGGGATATTCTGGTTTTGCTTATTTCAAATACCTGGTCAAGCAAGGATAAGCCAATGCTGTTGCGCTTGCTAGAAAAATATAGTGGGATATGATCTTCCAAAACTAATATTCTCAAAAAATCTTAGGAATTCCTAGTGAGGGGAAGAGATTGCAATGAAATGTTTTCTCCACTTGAAGACATTTGCAGACATTTAACAGTGTCACAGCTGTGCAGGAACTGAAACGCTCTTGACAGTTTAAAGCACAGTGTGAAATATCATCTCACCTTCAAACCTACTATTTGTTTCTCTCCCACTACGTTATTTTCAAAGTAATTTACGGTAAGGGAAAAAATAATCACAAAAAAGAAAGCCATGAGGTGGCTGCAGCCTGTACAATCTCTCATCCTCACAGCAACAAGAAGTTTGTCAATGCTTTATTTAGCCCTACAATGCTGCCCCACTTCACACCACCTTCTATAAGGAAAGCGATGGAAGTGGAAGAGAAACATAGGGACAGTTTAAGGCCTACTAAAGATACATCCATAGAAAGCCTGTCAAAGAAGCTTAGTGTGACAGATGCAGAAATCAACCACGGTGTTTGACACATTAACAATTACAGGGTTCAAACAGGAACAGCAACACAACATCCAGGAGGAAAACTAGATTTCATTTGGTCGGGTGCAACCTGAGAAAATGTGCAACTAATGAACAAAAATATCCAAACTCCCGCTGATGCTCTACAGACCTAATTTCATGTGTCACTTAATTGCACTGAGACGCTCTGTGTTTGCCTACAACACACAGCGACTTCACAACTACTCTTTGGGTTGCTCTGAAAAGTCACCACCACACACAAGCGAATGCCTTTTATTACAGAGGAAAAAGTGTGCCTACAAACATAAGGTCTGCGCTGCTTTGAGCGTGCCAGATCCAATCTCATTGGGTGCACAACTGACTCAGCATTACCAAATTCCACTTGAAATCATACTGCTATCAGAACATGGCAAGACACATCCATAGGACTGAGTATCTTATGCTCACATCATTACTAAGCACTATGCTTTCAGTTCTTCATTTCTGGCTCTCAGTATACCAAAGGGCAAGGAGAATTTCCTACCTATCTCTTCTCAAAGATGATGGCAGTGCTTTAAGCTGCTACAGCATTTCCTTTAGGGAAGGTTTTCATGAGGTTAGAACACGGGAACTTATTCAGGGTGAAGACACTTATGAATGTGTCCAACTTCACACTCAAGTTTGCACCTGGAATCATGTTCAATGCCTAACAGACTCATGGTCTCTACTTCCGAGCACTTCCATCTAGCACATCGTACTGGGACAGACCCAAGATAATGAATCGCTGTGGAAAGGCTTGATCCAACAACTCAATTGCAGACACAACCGTTAAAAGCTAACAGAAGAAATGTGAATATAATTTTAATACAATCATTAAGGTGTTACCGGAGAAATGCGTATTCTACAACAGTGCTATTATGTATATTGGTTCTCACATACACGTCTTGTTTTGACAACAGATAGTTTGAGATTATACATATCCACGTTTTAAAAAGTTAATTTAGGCTAGCCTTACAGTGAAGTTAGGAAAAAGACTAAGTCCTTGGTTCAAAAGAAAGCATAGACCAGGGAGAAAAAAAAAGCCAGGCATGATGAAGTGTTTTTTATTCTGCTATATGTTTTTATATTGAAGAGCTCAAAACCGAGCCCAAATTCTTGGGTATACAATATAGAAAGCAAGAGCAATGAAATCCAAACTGAAACAAATACCAGGAATCACAAAGCAGGCTGCAAATTGCTTTCCCATTAGTGCAGCTGAACACATGTGCCAGTGGTAACCTACCCAACAAATAGCACCTCCAGCAAACTGCTGGAAGTTTCCTCCTTTAAAGTACAGATGCTTAAAAGGATATTAATTTAGATGAATAATGTTAGGTGCCTCCTTTCTGCAGAGGGTGGAGCAATTCCACAAATTCGCCTAATTCCAAAGTGCTGACTGCATTTTCAGTCTGGGTTTTTATGAAGATGCCTGAAGTGCCTCACAGCACGCTGTCTACATTAGACACCTCAAAGGGTGACAGCTGAACCCCTGTTATGTAGTTCATTCTTTAGGTCTCTTCTGATGAGGTCTGTGCCCACTAAAGCAGGGAACGGTTAGGCTGAGATTTTTATAAGAACCTTAGAGGCAATTTAGTCCTCAAGGCTTCTACCACATACAATGAGTATGGAAGAAAGGAGGGGAAAAATGTCATTTCTGACTAATCAGGTGCAACAAAACTGCAGATCACACAGGTGCTCATTCTCCGGCAAGTTTACACCATCAACTGAAGACCCATCAGTGCAAACTAGAACTTCAAAGGCTACAGAGCACAGCCAAGAGAAAGCTGTCCAATTATAACAAATTCATGGTATTTCTGTAACACTGACTACATTGCTCAAGGAAACATAGGAGCACATGGGAGAAGGTAAAGAGGTCTTACCATAAATGGCAATTTATGGTATTTTTAAATTAATTTTTTTCCTGAAAAGATTAAAATAAATTTAACTCTAAATAATAATTAAGAAATTAAAAAATATTCATAGAAAGGCCTGATGAGCACTAGAAGTTGTTTCCAGAAAGCCTTTATAAATGGATTCCAATGCCTAAAAAAAAATTTTTAACGTATTACAAATACCAGACATCAGAGGACTGGAAGCAGAATAAAAATTTACCTGGCCTGTGAACATACCATGAACCTGTGTTGTCGTGCTCAAGTACATTTGTCTAACACCATAGGAACAGCTTTAACTTTTTTTATTTATAATTAATATAAAGAATAAGTGCAATTTTATCTCTATTCCAGATCACTGGTTTCACCTCAATGTCTGCTATCAAATCCCTGTCCAAGCTCACTTGTCTGAACTTTTACGCGGTCTGCGGAAGCTGGACATGTTTTCATTCAGTGCATAGATCCTTCGAGAGAACTCCTCAAACTCTCCTAGGACTTGTTCATCACACTCTACTGCCACGGCATGCTCCACCGGGATGGAGTTAAAGTCTTCTAGCTGATCCCCTGTGCTGAACCCCGTTGCCTCCATCCCCATGATCTCCTCTGCTTGCTCCACGGTGCAGCAAAGGACAGGGCCGAGCGAGGGACGAAGCTCACAGGGCTGCTCATTGCTTGCAGTGCCAGAACACTCACCAGGCAGAAACACCCCATTTATTGCACTAGTATGTCCTGGGAAAGACTCCTGCCGGTCTTGGGTATTGTTTAGACTCCTCCCATTTTCTCCATTTAGATTGGTGCACAAGTCCTCACTTTTCTTGGTATTTCCTTTTGAGGAATCCATAGAGGTATCCAAGGAAGAAGATATTGATCCAGGTTTTTTATCTAACTCTCCTACACAGGCTGTGATGGCAACAGGCTGTGTTAAAGCAGAGTTGTAACTAGGAGGAGGAGTTTTGTGCTGTAGTCTCTCATTTCCTGTGCTGGCTCGTTTTCGGAGTCCTTTATCTGGAGAAGGAAGCCCAGTAGAAAAGCCAATATCCAATCTGCCAACACTAGAGCTCTGTCTCTTTGGAACGGGAATGGCACTGGATGTGTGGTGTCGATCACTATAAAAGAAGGAAAGGATAAATCACAGCTGTCAGGCATACTCATGAGCAATGCAGATGTTTAACCAAAGGCTGAAGCAATTATTTTATCACAACCACGGGCTCCATTTGGCCAACTACTTGTATCCTAAAGTGCTAATACCCCAAATGTGTTTAATGCTGCATGAACTACAGAAGACACCCCAGAGGAGAGCTTTACTGAAAGCCAGTAAGATAATGTAGGAACATTTACAAAGCTCCATGGTTTGAAGAGTCAGTCACCCAAGAAACCACCACGTTATGTTAATTCATACTGTTAACACCATTTTATTGTACCAGGCTGTACTTTATGAATTATTACTGTTGACCGTACATTTATGTATTTATGGCCTGTACTGGACCATCATAAAAATCTTCAAAAGCGAGTAATACTGGTCGAATCCTCAAAAAGTGACTTCTTCTGACAGTGGACTTTCCTGACAGCTGCCCAAAGGAGAAAAAACACACTAACTTTGCTATTTACAGAGGATTTTTTTTTTTCCCCCAGATCATCTGCTTTTCTGTGCCAATTGTTACAAAATTTTTTGGACAAGCATCAGCCTTGGTTTCTTCAGGAACATGAACTAATCAAGCTTACTTTACAAGTTTGATTTTACTGTTTAATACAGTTCCACAAACCACTTGCACTGTCTCAGGGTCTACAATTTGGAACATCCGCTTTACATCATCTGGGGTGTGCTATGTTAATTTTCCTTCATCAGCTCAATCCTTATCCAAATATAATCACGATCCTATATGCAAATAGTATGCTGTACATGAACTTAAGCAACCTGTCCATTTCCTTCAAATCTAAAAAGAAAGAAAAATACAGCTACTATTGATCCACTGAATCCATAACTCCAAGATTCAACTGCTATCAGTATAAGTCTCCAGCATTAACTCCATTTAAAAGAAACTCCTACGCAAGGCCTGATATATTTTGGGATCTGTCTTGCAAGCGAAAATTATGGAACAGCAGTTATGAGTGGATCCTAGCATGGATCCTTTTCCACATTATTTTTCTTTTCGTGCTTTCCCTTTGTAAATGGGATAAGCCATATTGCAAGAAGTCCCTCTGTGAAAAATAAGCATTCCCACGGGAGGGCAGTGTGGTGGACTACCACTCTTTAATTTCCTCTCCCATCTTACCTCCTCCCAGGCTGCCCCTTAATAAGCATGTAGGAGTTCCATCTCTTCCATAAAAATCTCAAATTACCTTAAGGAAAAGCTGCTTTTCAGAATTTACAGTTGCAGACAGTGAAGTATAAAGATAAGTGCCACACATGTAGCTAGCAGCAAAACCATCAACTTTCTTCTTAGATTTCAACTGTTGTTTCAGACCTTTTTAATGCAAACTCTGCATAGTGTTCCAGCTTTGTTTGCAAAGCTTTGGAGCATTCTTAACAAAAGGTGACAAAACAAAAAGCAGTATGCCCCACAGATGCTACCAGGTGCTGTATATGTGGTCTTGGAGACTAGCCCTCAGATCTCTTCCTGACCAGAAACTTGAAAATACTTCAACTAACCCCTACACAATCATCTGTTTATTTTTAAAATGAACAAGAATCTGAGGCAGGACACTTCTGAACTTTACCTCAGCAATGAACACCGCAGAAATATTGGGGATGGTCCCTTTTCCCCTTGCCTTCTTGCAGCTTAGTGCTTTCAGCTTTGATTCAGAAAAAGTAAACAAATACTTCCTATAAATTGTTTCATTAGATTCTGTTTACCTTAAATCTTAGCTAAGAAACTTTTCACATTTCTTCTAGGTTTGCTTAATCTTCCTTAAAAAAGGAGCACAGGAAATAAAAAAGAGCACTATGTTTTCAGCTTTAACAGTAAAACACAGCAAAACGTGGTATTTTGCCCTGCATAAAGTTCTTAGAAAACTTACAATTAAATTGTAAGCTTTAGAATTTTAACCAAAGTCCAAGACGTGCATATATTCACCAAGCATTCAAGAGACTTCTCTGTGTCCAAAGGAATACCATTTCACATTTATGTGAGCTAATTCCTCAAGGACAAGTGATAATTCATTACTACAGGTCAGTGTTCACACCGTAAGACACTGTGCAAATAAGTAGACAGTGCTTTTCAGCACAAGGTATCTAAAGTTTTGCTGCCTTTCCCATTCCAGACAGAGAGAGGTTGCAGAACTGAATTATCTCCTTCCTACTTGGATGAGACAGCATGCAGCACTGTGATTTGCATGTCTTGCCAAAGAGATGTGGCAAGATGCAGGAAAGGCCTCTTTCCTTCCTCCTCCTTACAAAACTGAGCCTGAAGTGCAGCCTGCGACCAGACTTGCTGCTAGGAGAAGTCTAAGCCTGTCAAAAGTCCTGAGATGTACAACAGAAAACCTCAAGGCAGGAGAGCTATGAGCTTTGTGCTACAAGGGCTTGGATATGTTTACTGAGCTGATCCATCTCACCTCATAGCTGTGAATGTAGGAGGCTCAAAAGAGAGAAAGGCAAAGAGGAGAGATTGGTTCTGTGCACAGTCTGGTATTTTAGGTTGGATAAAAACTCTGGTGCTGAAGTTTGCTTTGTTTCGTTTGTACTGTGCTGTCAGTTAAAGGTCCAATGGGCAACACACATGCTTTTTGCAGCTCTAGAATGTGCTCCTAAGTCTGGATCTATTTGACAAGTTAATTGTCTAATACCATTTAAAACAGTGAGCGAGTATGTTGAAAAAGAAAGCGGGGTATATGAGAACACCATTCTCATATAAGCTCCTTCCCAAAAGGAATGCACTGTTCCCAGACTGATTCCAGTATTACATTCCCTGCAACAATAAAGATAAAAATAATTCTTCTTGGTTTCTATCAAGATGTCAGGGATGAGTCAAACAGAAATGTATTCCTGCTGAACTGGAACTCAGGAGGGCTGCAGATTCCAGAGAAACGGCCCCACACATTTGAGATAAAAAGCAAGACTAGGAACAGATAAAGTAATGCAAGATGTACAGGCAAAAAAAGGGGAATTTTTTTCCACATGTACAACAGATGGCAGATGCATAGATGCATCATGTTAGTTGCTCTGTAAAGTATCTTCTGCAGAAGGAAGAGATTGACAACAAACCATCAGATCTGCAACAGCCTGTATAGCAGTGGGGGCTTCCTACTTCGTGACTAAGGCACAATGACAAGAAGGGTTTATAGGAAATTCTGCCAGTTCTCTGGATTTTATTCCACCATCCACAGCCCTGAGACAGGCATTTAAGACACTAAAATCTAATCCAAGAAATTTTTCAAGCTCTACCTTTTGGTTCTAAGCATAGGTGTTTCTCAAAATAATCACAAGGATATCTACTCTTTCACAGTATTTCAGCGATAAAAGTTCTTGCCTGAAATATAAGCAGTCAGAAGAGGGTCCAAACAAGTTACACGGTGGCCTACAGACAGATTTGGATTGGGTCGTCCTGTGGAATATATCACCTTGCAGCACAAGATGCAAGATCTCACAACAGTACCAGGTATCTCAGATGAGGAGGATGCATAGGAAAAGACCAGAAAGCAATCCCAGGTTTAATCATAGCTCCTGAAGCTGCAGAGGCACACCATTGTGTAAAATGCAAGTAATTCTTGGAGAGATTAAACCCAAGGCAAAGCCTCTTCACCATCTGAATGAGTAATACCTACTTATTTGTTGTGCTGAACTGTGCTTCAAACTTGTTCAAATTCATTTCTCTTAGATCAAACTCTTTAAAGGGCAAAGACTTAAGTACGACACAAGATTGTCTAATAGGCACACCCCAAATCATCATCAGCAAGTACTAATCAAGCCAATTTAGGCACAACAGCAACTTTTCCATGCAGCAGCAGAAGAAATTAAAGTGTGTGCACAAACCAAGATGAAAACTGTGGTGCACAATTAGCTCAAGAGAAGAAGCTCTACAAACCATTCCGGTGGGCACGTAAATTTCAGTTCCTCCTAAAAAGAAACATGCCTAAATTCCTTTGTGAGTCTAAGCATTACAGACAGGCAAGCGAGTGAGAAATTAATTAGTTTGCAGGACCAGAAGAGTTTTTAAACAGCTTGTTATGGCAAGGCTATTCAAGCTGACATGTTATGTATTCCCGAACAATACCTCTTTAGTCCAGCAGCCAAAAAGTGTGTTCCCTTCCTTAGTAAGCCGAACTGGCAGAATGATCTATACTAAGTGATCTAACAGCCCAAACACAGCAGCAACACAAAGCCAATCTCCCTCGACTACAAAGTAACTTCCCAGTGAATAAGAGTACATAAGGGCTGCCCCATAGGGCAGTAAAGCAGGAATGATCTTCATTTATCACAGAAGCATCTAATGAATTAGAACAAAAAACATTTGCAGCCTGGTTCCTTAAGTTACATGCAACGAAATGGACCTTACTTAAGACTGCAAAACCAGGTTTTAAGCTGGAGACATACGTGGGCAGATTTCTGAAACTGTCCATTGCTGCCAATAAATATGAATATGATGGAGTTGGCTTCACTCGGGAATAATGTGGGGATAACAGCCCAAATCTGAGAAATCAGGAATGAAGTCAACAGAATAGCTTAACTGCTTATCAAATAGTATCCAAGGCATTTAGATGAAAGTAAATACGAATCAAAGACTTTGAAGATCAGCCATCTAAAAGTTCGTTGCCCAGGCTCCTTCCACAGTCACTGGAAAAAGAAAACTAGCACTGGCAACAAGGTTGGATAACAGCCTATTGACAACCATTCATGATCAGTGGACAGTGACCCTCTCAAGATGCCTCTTCTTGGCCACAGATGCAACCTAGGCAACTAGTGCAGGCTGAATGGTGAGCGTCTAGAAGGCAAACATGAGAAGATTAATAACTCTCTGTATACTTTTAGGTAGAATAAAAGTCATAGTCTTGCAGGAAAGTAAAATAAAAACAAAATGGCTCTAGGAACAGTAAATTAAGCAGCTAAGTTGAGGGGTCTTTCCTTGTTCCATCACCTCTCTCCAGGTGAGAGGGAGAAGTCAAATTGAGGTTTTTGGTTCAAAATTAATCTTTACAGAGAAGCACAAAGCTCAGAAATACAAAGTTGTTATTAATCTTCATGCAAACAAGCAGTTGACAGAGGGTGTCTATTGTACCTGCATATTCCATGAGGAAAAAGTCTGTACTGTTACCAGAATTCATAGCATCGCGTGATGGTAAAGTCCAGAGAAAGATGCTTTATCACAGCTCACAGAATTAATAAAATATATATTAAAAAAACAAGTCACATTGGAAAGTAAGATCCAGTTGCCCAGAAATGTTAAGACACTCTAAGATATCACTACTAGTGAAAAGAGTTTGACTTGTAGGCACGTAGCCCTTTACTCTAAGGTACAATCTTGACCTGAACTACTAGAGTTGAGCTGGTTCAGCTTCCAGCCACAATTACTTGGTCAATCTCCTGAGACAACAAACAGATGTGGATATCTGTCCAAAAAGAACAGCCTGCAACTAGTGGAGTAGAAAAATTAATTTGATGAACTGTCATCAGGCTTTAATGACTTTTGGTCATCAAGTTGGATCAGTCTAGAACTGGTTACACACAGGAGAACAACGAACTGCTCTCAGGAAGTAAGACTTCTAAATTTGAAAAAAAAAGAGAAACCTCAGATTAATTGGACATTATAGATAACAGAATTACATCATCACCCATCTCAATGCTTCAATTGCACACAGAAATGTCAAAAGACAATTCATATTAGTCTAACATAAGCTGTAATTGTTAACTGCCAGCAAAACTATGAAGTAGTTGTTTTATCCCCAAAATATTAGTTTTCACCAGTCAATAATTACTCCATTTGGGCATGCTTACAGACCTAAGGCACAAGACACAGACTCTGTGCTGTAAACAGGCGAGATAAAGTGACTGAAGTA
This sequence comes from Cuculus canorus, assembly GCF_017976375.1. NCBI lineage: Eukaryota > Metazoa > Chordata > Aves > Cuculiformes > Cuculidae > Cuculus > Cuculus canorus. Next base: position 16,495,318 of record NC_071401.1, on the reverse strand, counting down.
GGAAACAAATATTTCTAAAGTTGTCTTCTTAGTAAACAGATTCTGGTGGTAATTTGTTTGCAGTTTTGATAAAGTTTCTTCATTTATATTCACATATGATTATTTAATCTGTCTGCAAGGGGCTCACAGAAACTGTAAAGCACTATGAGAGACAGAATACAACTCACAGGCTCAAATATGTATCTTTTCCTCTCCACAAAATGTTTCCTCTGAGGAACATTACTGGATCACAGCTGGTCAAAATACTAAATCTTGATTGTCTGGCCAAAAGCCAAAATCCACAGCTACAGTTCTTTGGTATGAGAATACTTTAAAAAAATAACTTAAACAGCATTTGATCTTTTTTGTTGCAAACTATGACCTCATAGCTGTAAGAACGCTAAATGAAGGTGTTTAAGTTGGTTTATAGCCATCTGAAATGTTTGAAGCTCCAAGCACAGCTCCAAGCCAATATCATGTCAACTGTGCTAAAAAGCAATAATAGTTTCTCACCTTCTTAGAGATTACTGGTTAAATAACACACAATAGTGACAGGACTGCAAAGAGAGGCTGCCAATAATGAAGTTAAGGTGAAATTGCATCTTTTGGCAACTAAGAAATTCCAACATGCTTTTGAAAAAAAAATATTCTTCATAAATTAGGCTACCAGAGTTTTCTTAACTCAAACAGTAAGTTTTAGGCTCCTCTTGAATCTAGCAGTATATGAATCCAGACATACCTTTGAAACACAAATTTAAGCCTTGGCATTCAAGTATTTTTGGGTAAAGCTTTTAAATGCAAACTCAAAAAGACATCTCCCTGGCTACAGACAAGACTTTCTTAAGAAGTATCTCATATTTGCCAACATTAGATGAGGTTATTGTCTAATCTATTCACTAGGAAAAAAATCTCCATCTCACTGGACTGCTCAAGTTTGCAGTGTGCTCTCTTTACCTTCCTTTAATAATCACAAATACCATCCCTCAAAAGTTAGACAGAGTAAATAAAATTAAGCTGAAGAATAGGAGAGAAAATGAAAGAATCTCTTGATTTAATGCAGTCATGGTCTAAAGAGTCTGACTTGTGAAAGACAAATCTGAACATGCAGAAAGGAATAAAACAATGCTGAAAATGTACAAACTACAGATAAGTGAAGACTTTCTCTCTTTCAAAAGCTGGAATAAACTGCATACTCAGTAGAAAAATAATTTAAGAGAAAAACTGCATAGGGCCTTTTGCATCAGCAAAAGCTCATCTTAAAAATAAGCTGCTTTTCTGAAAGCCACTGAGACTCCAGGACTAATAAACTGGAAACAGAGAGAATTATTCCCAAAAGGAAAAGAAAAGACCTGGGGTACCACAACTGGGGCTTCCTAAATCAACAAGAACTTTGGCCCATCATCTTTCATCTTAAGAGTAACATCCAGATTTGATACCAGAAAAACAAGCTTTTGCAGTTCTGTACTCTCCATAACAATGTAAGGGAACCAACTGATCTATCTTGATTTCATCTACATACAGTACAATTCTTTTGCAGTAAGAGGGAAGAAAAGTAAACACAGCAGAATATAGGTACCAGGAGAGATATGAAGAGTGGAACAGAGCTTTGTAGACCTGCAAGCTTGCTGCAATAAATCACATGTGCTGGGATGAGAAAACATGTATTAATCATTTGGGTGTCATGCCTGAGAAACCAAAACAACACAAACCTCAGCAAGCAGAGGGATTCAGCGGCAATGCAATTAAATCTTGACGCAAAGGCACTAGACTCCACAGACCTTCAAGAGGGGCAAGGGCTGCCCCAGAGCTCCAAGCAGAACAATGGAGTTCACGAAAGCCTGAAGCAGAGACTTTAAAGACAAGTTTTCTCTGACAGAAGTATGGAATAGGTGGGCTCTCCTACAAAAGCTGTGGAGTTGGGGTTATTGTTTGTTTGTTTTTAATCTGAAGGAGTAAAACTATTTTGTACTCAAATCTAAATCGATGCTTATCAGAGAAAGAGGTTAAGCCTGAAAATAACTATGTACTTCAGTGACCCTGAACATGTAGGGGATTCAATTCCGTTCCAGACTGCAGAGAAATACAGATGTCTAGTCAGAAGCAAAAATCAGGACGATGCATGGGCTAGGAGCTAAAACCAGTCCTGTTTGAAGAGAAATTTAGTGCAGCAGAAGTATTACTTTTACCAGTGTGATTATGTGATTCAGCAAAACCCTGCTACAGTGCTAAGAAAGGAAACTGAAGACCAGCAAAAACAAAACCCAAACAAACTAGGCAGTGCAAGTGGATCTGTAGAAAAGAAGCACCCACTACTGCCCCCTATGTTTCTACTCTCATCCTGAAAACGAAGGATAAGCTGCAAATACTTTATTGACTATGGTCTGTGGCAGAGGGCATCAGATGAATCACTTACTGTACCCTGAAAACAAAAATTACCTCCAAATCTTCATTTTAACAGCTGGTGACTCTTATGCTCACTTCAATATATGTAATCAGACATTACCCACAAGACAGTGGGCATCTGTACTCTGCTATGTGCGTACTCAACTGCAATGCCCGATTACAAAAGTCTAGCCAGTTTTCCCCTTGAGCTAGGCTCCCTGTAAAGCCTCATTTCCATTTATATTATTAGGAAGTACTAAGAAGCATTGTTTAGAATCATTAGCCTTAAAAAAAAAAAAAAAAAAGTTAAAAATGAGCAACTATTCACACAAGTTTTGGAGGTGAGAAGGAAATGAGGCATAGACATTCATGAGGGGGGAGGAGGAGGAAATGTGATACTCCCAGAGAACTACGCTTAATATTCCTACATGTTTTGAAATATTATCCAACCAAAAAATGTGTTTTGTCTTGCTAATGACTGTGTATTACCTACAGGAAAAAAAAAAAAGAAGAAAAAAACCCCAAAACCTCCAGGCTGTACGATGACAAAAATCTCTAAGGCAGGACTAAAGGTTCCACACCAGTTCTTCAAAACCAGCACTCAACAGAACAGAACTTTGTTCTTCACTTTGAAAATGATTCCCATTTAACGTTTCCCAGAGTCATCCTATCTCTGCTTATTCAAGACAAAAGGAGACATCCATGACCTTGGCAGGGGGGTTGGAACAAAATGATCTTTAAGATTCTTTCCAATACAAACCATTCTGTGATGCTATGACCTGTACCCCTCCCACTCTACTGATGAGGACACCCAAGTGCTACAGAAGTCAGAGTTTACGTATTTCGACCCTTCCATTTTCAGATTTGGTTAGGGGACCACATGTCATCTTTGGACTTTTCCATCACAGTGACGATACCCAATGAGAACTCACAGTAATATTTTCCCTGATGAAGAAAGCTCTTCTTCATGCATCTTGCTAGGGGATAAGAAAAAAAGTTGGGAGAATCTTTTCAGCTGTGTCTGAAATTACTGACAGTATAAAACTGCACACGGGACTGGGCTTCCTTTTCTTGTGGTTTGTTTACTTCCACTCTTCTGTTGACTGACTTGAATTTCCATCAGGCAACACTTTTTACAGTACTGCTCAAAGATCTTTCTTTTTCTGCTCCCGTTCTTGTTTTCCTTTGCCAAGACTCCTCCCAAGGTAAGTGATTTGGAAACTAGCTCAGTATTCACTTTGATCTGCATTTCTGTGCAAGGAATTAAATACAATAAAGGCAAGGAGTGACACAGAAATAAGGGCTGTAGCAGAATTAAGGGCTGGCAACAGCTGTAGCAGGACAGTGTCCCCTAGGATTTTCATCACTTTTACCCATTGCAATGTGATTTTTGACCCAAAGGTCTGATATTCTTAAGCTTTGCTACTCTGAGGGGCTATCCCTGTTTGAAGCCTGCTCTTATGATTTTCAAATGGAGCCATAATAAGAAGGTTGGTTTTACGTGAAAGGATGTGTGATCACACACACTCTTTAGAACTGATGTGCAGTCCTTCCCATGTTCCGCACATTGCGGAGAGAGAGGAGAAAAAAAAAAAAAAAAGAAAAAAAAAAGAGACTTTTAGAGCTTAGAGCTTAGCAATGTTTTAGGACCCTACTAAAATACAGTAATAAGAATCGTATTGGCACAGTAAAATCAGAGCACAGTTTGCCTGCTGTTATCCAACCTAAAACTATTCATCACATAACCTTTTTTCTGTAATAATTTCAGAGAAGTATTTCCATTACCAAAAAAAAATCACCTTTATGCAATGCTGCCTCTATGCCTCTCACACAGAACATGGACTAGCCTGCCTTATACTAATGGAAGCTTTGCTACTTCTGCCGTTTTAACTGTAAGGAATTCAGATATAACATGAATAGCACTACAAAGCTTTAACTTAAGTGATCAAGAAGGGCCAGCACCACAACATTCAGTGTCATTTTACATAAGATTTAAGAACTCCTTCATGCTTGGTTTTGAGTCTCCCCTAAAAGCCACTCTCTTGGCAAAAGCACAGATGGTCAGGCACCCTGTCCAACCGCATCCTAAAAGTGTCCAATATTGGGGAAGCCACTGTTTCCGTGAGGAGATTATTCCAATGCTAATTGTTCTCATTGCGAAAATTTTTCCTCTTGCGTTCGATTAGAATGTCCCTAGGAAAAACTTGTATCCATTAACCTCTCATCGTTTTCATGGGACTCCTTGTAAAATAAGAGTTTCCATCCTCTTGGTAGCCACCTTCTGAATACTGGAACATGGTGACAAGTTCTTCCCTAAGCTTTCTTTTCTCAAGGCCAAACAAATCCACTTCCCTCAGCATTTCCTCATGCGGCAGGCTTCCCAGCCCTTCTATCATCTTTGTGGCTCTTCTGTGGGCCCTCTTCACCCTGTCCCCGTCTTTTTTGTATAGCAGGGATCAAAACAGAACACAGTATTCCAGGTGCAGCCTGACAAGCACTGAGTGGGATAACGACTCCTTTATCTCTACTGGTGATACCTTTGTGGATACATCTCAGCATCCTGTTGGCTTTCTTTGCCACAGCAGTGCACTGTTCATTCACGCTGAACTTCCAGTCCACCAGGATCCCCAAGTTACTTTCAACAGAGCTGCTCCACAGCTGGATAAATCCCAGCCTATGCTGCACCCCTGGATTAAGTTTTCCCAGGTGCAATACCTTACACTTGTCCTTGTTGAATTTCATAAGGTTCCTGTTAGTCCACTCTTCCAGTCTATCCAGGTCTTCCTGCAGGGTGGGGCTTTGCCTTCCGAGGTTTTTAATTCCCCACTCAATTTGGCATCATTGGCAAAACTGATCAGGTTATACTTGATCCCATCATCCAGATTACTTACGAAGACATTAAACAGCGCTGGGCCCAATATCAATCTCTCGGGACATGTTGCCAATTGGAAAAGAAGCTATTTACCACTGCCCTCTTGGTGAGCCTGTCAGCTAGATTCTCTACCAACCGCACAGACACATTGTCTAGACTGTAATGCATCAGTTCCTCTAGGAGGCGGCTATAGGAAACCACACTGGAATTCTTGGAGAAATCCAGGTAGACAACATATCCAGGGCATCTGCATGGGGCTAAGTATGACACAAGGACCACACAAGACCTCTGCAGCTCTGCGGCATTGAATAATTAACCTAGGGATCCTCAAATGGCACAATACTACGTCTGGGTGGGATTGAGGCATTCAAAGAATGAAGACAAGAATGTAGGACAAAATGATGGCTTAAGATAAGTGACTGCACGAGCATGTACAATTCAAAGACCACAAATTCAAGAAGTGAGAACACAAAGCACTTATCACCTGCAGAAATACATTTGCCAGTGAATTCCCTTCCACATTTACTAAAGTTTCTCTCGGTAGGTTAAAGGAGAATTGGTCAAGCCTCATGCTGAAATATCCATTGCAAGATAAGCCTACACTAACTTTAATTTTGTAACATAGAAAGCAGTCACCTCCCTTGAGTGAAGAACACTGCCCCCTCCACAAGCAGTGTGGACCCATCACATTGATCATAAGTGCAAAAGAAAACAGTAGAATATTGTGGACATCTTACATGGCCTGTATTTGGGGAAAATCACAATCTTCACCAAACATGCTTAACTCTTGAGAAAAGTAGCTGCCTGCTCCTGAAAAATTTTTACAGCTAATTTTTTTGTAGCATCCAGTTCTTTTTAATTACAAAGTAATACTTACCATCTAACCATCAGCCCAACCTCCATGAAGTTTCTCAGGTTAGGAAGAGTTTGCCTTAGATCCGGAGTACTCAGCCCATGTTGATATCTAAGCTACAAGAACAGAAAAACTAAAATTAGCACTGCTTTCCAAATCCCAGATTCCAATGAATACAACATTATGGTCAGCTAATTTACTAGGTTTTCAAAGAAAGCATAGGCTAATCAAGCAGTTCGGAAAGATCTATTCCTCTTAAGGAAATGTTCCATTTAATACTCATAACCTCCTATTAGTAAAACCCACCCAAGAACAGGGACAAAATAATCAGTCAACTTGACTGTTAAACCTCATTACACTTTTTCCATTTCCAATCTGTAACAGGAGGGCAGCCTCACAGCTTAATAAAAATACAGCCATTAAGTGAAATGATCAAATTTCAACACAATGTTCTATATTCACCAATTCAAAACATTTATTTGTGCCTAGGTGTCATCTGTCATCCTGACTGTATCAATGTATGCTGGAATCAGTAGTGGAATTATTACAGTAACATCAATTAGTAAAAATAGATACTGTCACACAACTGATCTAAATTCGTGTTCCTACTACAGTTTACATCAATACTGAACTGCTGCTATTATTCTCATAATTAAACTCAGCATTCAAATACAGTGCCATGTAGCCAAGAGACAGGCTTCAACATTGACTTTCACCCAAGCATTAACTCCTATGTAGGTGCAAACGTAATTGAAAAGATTCCATACGCTAATTCCATGCAAACCACAACTTGTTTTTACCCTCAGATTATGAAATGAAGTACACATGGCATAACTGTCACTGCTGGTAATTATAAACTACTTATTTAAGAAGACCACAGAATAAAAATACCTCCAAAGAAAACAGCACATGGGAGGAAAAACACCTTCTTTCAAGTTATAATCTCATAACTTCAGGAAACTTTGCCGGGAAATTGTGTGGCTAAATATTAAAAAAAAACCCAAACCAAACCAAAAAAAAAAAAAAACACAAAACCCCAAACAACCACACGCACAAACGGTCCCTAAATTCCAATATCTTTAAGACTATTGGAAAGAAGCAGTATCAACCTGATATGCAGGTCTCAGTGGATGTTAAGAGCCTCTAGAAGTCACAGCAGAACTCCAGTAGACACATACAGTAACTTTCCGAAACACAGAACAATCTCAATCAAGGTTCCATAATTCATGAAAGCAAGGTGTAGGCAAGCATCTTCTAGGTTAGAAAAGAGTTCTGACCTCCCAAACAACGGACCAATCAGTTCTTCCCAGAAGAAGACCCTTGAATTGGTTTGTCTGAGTTTTAGAAAGAAAAATTGCTTTGGAAGAAAATCATCCTCAGTACTGCATTATACAACAGGAGGCCATTTATTACACAGTTTATTATTTCCATATGGACATGGTCAAGTCATATGGTGGGCTTGGATTCATATTTTCTGTCGCAATGACAGAACCTGGATTAAAGCAAACATACAATATAAATTACTAAACGATCACCACATTCTTCTGATGGGATTACAGTGGATTTGATTAACCAAAGAACTGGCCTGGGGCAAAAATAAAAAATAAAGATAAAAAACCCTACAAAACAAAAAAAAGAACTCACCAAAAATCAAAAACATTACACTTGACTGTAGTAGAAAGATAAATGTTCATAGAATATCTTTTTATAGTCATCCTTAAATTCCATGGTTTCATAGCATGAAGAGAGTTGGATCAAGGGATGTCTCTATTCCCAACAGCAAAGATCAGAGAAATGCATCCAAAACTTGTATCAAAACATGAGCAGAAACAGTTTCTCCTAAAACACGTTTTCTTATTGCAAATTGTAAAGATGCACAGTAAGTAGCTGGGATACGTTTTGTGAAACCTTTAGAAAAAATAAGATTTAACCTTATAAACTGCATTCTATTTTATCTCTGTAGTAGCTTAAAACCAAAGCTCTACATGTCTGTATCAATACAAGCTGATGACAATGTATTCATTAAACAAACCTACAAGTAAATCCAGAAGCTGCTGAAAAACTCACCTACCTTCTAATGACAGAAAAAAAGAAATCAGCTTGAAGCATCAGAGCCATGAGTAACTTCCCAGGTTTTAGTCTGGTTCCAAAATTACCTCCCCAGAAATGCAACAAGGCTAACACCTACTTCACGGTGGTCTGCAGTAGTCTCATACACCCCAAAAAAGAAATATATCTATCTCTTTTAAATGAGAGAACTGCACACACATCAAACAGGAGCATGGAGGGAGGGGAAAAACAACATATTTCTGTTTTACTTAAAGAGAGTGGAGCCTTTCTTCCTCCTACTCCTACCCACTGACGATGCTGTATCATTATGAAGGACTGTTTTTTTTCCCCAAACCAGAAAGCATTTCTCATGCACCTTTCCTTAAGTTTATTATTTTCTAACAGCCAATACTACGCATACAGGGACAGTTACTCCACCTCATCCAATAAACAGTAAGACTAAACAACATTAACCATCACCTGTGATTTGTTACAGTAGGATTTAAAAAAAATAAAATTAAATTAATAAATTTAATAAATTAATAAATTTATAAAAAATTAATAAATTTTAAAAAGAGAAAAACTGGAGAGGACAGCTGCTTTGCCCTTGAGAATTAAAAGGAACTTAAAGATAGAGCTTAGCATTACAGAAGACTTAAAGAGAAGGCAAGAAGGAGAGTAGTGAAACATGACCTCTGGGAAGACAAACAGAAGTGGAAAGAAGTGACTGTGTGCTGTCTTGAATCTCCAAAGAAACAGAGTTCGCATTTCAATTCCTGCTATCAAACACCATCCATCTCCACCCATCCCACACTAACTTTCCAAAGGAGCAAAGTATCATTTACAAAAGCAGAATTTTATTTAAAGATTAGATTGTTCCTTCAGGATACGACAGACCCAGCCATCCAAAGAAAACGTGCCTGTTCTAATTTGAGTGAACAAGTGTCCCAGATTCGTGTTCACATTTATGACTGTGTATTCTCTATGGGACTGTGAGTAAATCATTAATGATGTTCGAGCTATAAAACATTAATTGACATTTCCTTACTAACATTTAGCTCCTACATACAGCTTTTGTTTTCCCAAGTGCTGTGTGAAATGTTACTTAACTGGAAAACAAATACACCAAAGACTTCAGACACTTCAGAGAGGAGTTCAAGTCTCCTCTCATACCAGTTTACCAGCCACACTTACTCCACAGAAATAAGATTTAGCAGATGATTTGAACAGTTCATAAAACCTTATGCAAAACAGAGGAACTTAAGGATACTGATATTTAAGGAAAGAAATCTCAATTTGTAATTTCTTTCAATTAGAGAGATTAATTCCTTTTACACATCTCAATGAGAGGAAGTTTCAAAATTTTACTGTCCTTTGTAACTTTGGCTTCTATGTTAACATCTCTAATTAAATAACTTGGAATGTCAGTTAAGAAGTAGCTAGTCAAATGTAACTTAAAAAATCAATATATTAACATTTCTACAAGATTTTAGAAAACAACTGCAGATTCACCCAATTTCACTCCTTTCTCAGAAAATTTGTATTCCAAACCTCCGACACTGCAAATCCAGCGTGATAAACTGAAGAATTCCAGCATTTTGAAAGACTCTGAAAAGAGGACAGACAGTATTTAAAACTGTCAGTAGGTAACTGTCAAATCTGCTTTTGTGAAAACTGAGTTTTGGGTTTCCTAAGACAATTCCAGGAAGTACTCATAAGGAAGATTCTGAAGAAAGAGGAGATTAAATTTATATTAAGGTAAACTCTACCTCTACAGAAGACCATCCCAACATACCAGTGGGTATTTTATATTATACTTGCTATTTATTCCAACTTCACAGAAAACAAATGTTGAAATAAGCTGCATTTAAAAGAATGATTCTCAGGGTGAAAGGTAGATTTGCACTTAAAACTTGTACTAGCTCTCTAATAAAATATTTAAACACTCCATTTCCATCAGACTGAGAAAACTGTTCCAGCTAACACAACCACAGCACTAGCTGTAGGTGAAGAATGACAAACAAATCAAGGTCAACTTGTAACAAGTTGGGCATAATTGGTTTAGACTCTCCAGGAAGAGGGGAAGAAAAAGAGGGAATAACATTCAGTTGCTCCAGTTTCTACCTGCATTTCGTTCTATGTAACAATTTGAACTTCTACTGGAAGGCAGCTCTCTGTCCTCTGCAGTGAATCAGCTCCACCCTGAGCATCTCTAAACCGCTACTGTCATCCAAGCTTCTTCCAAGAAATTCGGTCAACTAGACTGTTAAACTTAATTAAAATCATGTCAAACAACATAAATTTTATCACCTTTCTAAAGGTAACAATTCCGCAATAAAACATTCATTCACCAAATCATGACAAGTGTAGCAGCTATCTCATTTGTTAACGTATTAAAAACAAACCTGCAAAGGTTCAGTTACTCTCTTATAAAGCTAGAGATAAGTAGTACAAGAAATATTAAAGTTTTTCAAATAAGTTGGCTTAAAAAGCCAATTATTTCTGGGTAATATTAGATTGCACCCAAGATCAAAATTAGTGGCAAAAGCCCTAAGGGGCTAACTCCTCAGAAAAATAACAATATCCTGCATTTACATGCAAAGCAGAATAGCCTATTTCCTACACTAATTCCTGTAACGGTATTTAATGACTAGTGTTATACAAGCATATACATTTACTTCCATCCACAAACCACAGAGTACCTGGACTGGAATATCCTTTATTTTTGGGAGCACAGAATGACTAATTCTGAATTGATCTGTTCATGATTTACCATATTGTTTCCCCAGCCATATCTATCTTGTTCTAAGACATGTGGAAGCACTCTTACAGCTCAGACTATGTTAATAAGGTCCAAAATACCAGCCACTTCAGTACAAATTATGCATAACACTCAAGCCTACACCTGCAAACTCCAGCATTTTTGTACTTCCCTGAGTCTCTACTGCAGACAACTGGTCCTTGATGCTGCATCACCACCTCTATCTATACAAGAGGTGGACCCAACACACTACTACACTATGCAACCTCTTGTACTGTGAAGGCAGTCAAGAGCAATTTTGAATTATTTTCAATTAAATAAGGAGATTTTCTTGATAGCATCAAGCATGTAAAAGCACATCTGCTCCACAAATGTGAAAACCCACAAATAAAAATAGAAGCAAAAGCGTTCTTTCAATCAAGTTTGCAGTACTGGTTAGAAGCCAAGCATTTACATAAGCTTTTCAGAGGATGTCAAATGCTGGGACAGAAATATAAAATGCAAGTTTTAATAAAATGACATAGTTAATTGTTTTACAAGATCCTGGATGACTTTTCAGAGTATGAAGGAGCACTGGCTGGGATTCAGATGACTAAGCACTGCAATAATGAAAACAGAAAGTGTTGTTATAATGCCTGTTGCTATATAAACAACCTTGGGGGATCAGTGAAATAATGCCTGCTGCTATATACACAGTTGTGTGTGTTTATACCTTTTGGGGGAAATTATAAAATTTTAGATTATCTGCACTCAACATGTTGCTTCCCTTTGTTTTATTAAATTGAGCTAGTTGTTGTAGCTCTGGACAGCTATACACGTATACTGAAAAAACTCTAAGCAGCAAAATCAGTGAAACTCATTGTGGTATCAATTAGCTCTTTAGATAGCGTATCTCAAAACTAGACATTTAAAACTAATTTTCATTTTTCACATTTAAAAGAGTGTCAGTGTACATCTATCACAGTTTGGAAGTAAATGTAAACAAGGCTTGGTTTTGGGGGTTTGTTTAAGCTTCTTGGGTATGCAAGAGAGAAAGAAACCAATACAGCAAGTACAGTGACTATCAGAAGTCTTCAAGTCCTCAGCCTTTTTTCAGAAGGAGCCAACAGAGGATTGCCACAGCAGTGACAGCCCTCATCCAAACAACAGAAAGTGTGCGAATACATAGCTATTTTTACAGAAATGCTGACCTATATGCTGATATGCCAACGCCTGCCTCCCTCTCCCAAGTGAACTTCAGTGCTGTTCAGAGGTCCACCCTGAAAAGCAGATGTTTACTTTGCAACTCTTCTAAGAGTACTCAACTAACAAGAAAAACAAGTTACATCAACATCCTTGAAGACCCATGTCCTTCATTAATCTATTGGGCACACTCTAAAGTTCCTCAAGCTGACCCAGCGTGCTTAAAAAGGCCTTTGTTAAAGCTATTTTAAAGGGCTCCTATCACAATTTTGATTTAGCAATAACAAATAAGGCACACAAAGAGCAATCAAAGCAATAACAGGAGATTAACTCCATTTTTTGCTGCCCCTTCAAACGCTGCTTACAATCACATTGTTATTTTTAAAATATGCTTAGTTTCAAGCAGCCTGACTTCCGCTCTATTTACAAGGTAGAGACTGCTACCAAGAAGATACTTTCACTCTGATCTGTAACAGCAATATCTAGCAGTGGAGATGCTGCGAAGTTACTGGTCCAAGACAGTTAATACTACAGGTAGAAAACGTTGATCTCTGCATTACAGTGAAGTGCCTGCACACATTTAGTTAGCATGGAGTCCTAACTGATTCGGTTCTTACAAACTGTGTCAAATCCATATGGTAACTTTTTCTCACTCAGTGGTTCTTTCTTCCCCAAGAACAACCTCTTCTCTGCTCAGCCTGAAGAATTTTAATTTGCTTCTATTTAAAAGGCAGGGGAAATTCATGCATGAAATACAAGAATAGGAGTGATTCAGAGTGAGCAGGGAAACTACATTCTGTTCTGATAAGAGATCAAATTTCCCTTCTACCGTCTGTCTTTGATATGCCTTAGAGCTACATTAAGCTGCTTCTTTCCCTCACATCCACCAAAACACAAAGTCTGATCACTATTCAAACTCAGCAGTAGCCTGGACATTAATGCTCAGCAACCTGTAATATCTTGCCAAACGCTTATGAAGTAGTTTTCTTCTAATTTTTAAAACTGAAATGTGATAATAGGCAATATTTAATACTGGATTTTGGTTTCACAACAGTAGTGTTTATCGGAGGTAGACCACAAGAAAATAAGGAAATAGGAGTACGTGTTTCAGTACATGTAGAACACACTGTAGAAGTAAACATTTAGATGAGCCAAAAGCTGTGTTTCATCCAGGACTCTCTCACTCATATTCATGAAGCCCATCCTTAGAGTAAACACAATACCCCTCCAGAGAGGTCTCAAACATTAGCCTTCACTGTTTGAGTGTGGTGCCCCAGCAAGACTATGGGAAACCATTGTCAAAGGCAGACTGGGGAAACAGCGACTTATAAGTAAACTATTCCTGTAAAATTTGGTGGTTAGTGGGCTTGCTATAAAACTAACATATATTGGCCCCCTTGCCCATAACAGTGCCTCTCACATACCACAGCCATTTTACAGAAAGAACATTAAAAAAAAAGCAATTTAGAAGACAGAGTAATTACTGGCTTCAGAAAAGCTTCCCCCTTCCTCAGTGAAGTACTCAAATAACTAAAACCACGTTTACCGTTCAGCTGTAGTCTTGCTGCATTATAAGTTGATGAGATGAAACTGTACAGCATAACCTTTCCAGGTTCAGGTCAGAACTTCTTAAAACGCCTCGGTATCACAAAGTGATGTTTTATTGGATTATAAGACATGGGCACACTTACTTCCTATGACCTCATTCATCCTGAACTTTTGTATTAAAAATCATTACATCAGGCAGAGAACAAAAGGTCAGATGTGCAAAAGCCAGAAGGAGAAAGACAAGTAACATTTCGAACCGGCATCTTATAAATGACATTTTCTTTATGTGTTTAGTTCCCCGAGTGTAATTTTGTGCTGCACAAGAACTTCTGAAACTTGCTTTTTACCTCTGACACCAGCAGGGTAATAGTCTCAGGAGAGCACAGGCAGGTACAGTGAACTCACCTTGTCCTGGCTGGAAATTAAGATTGACCGCTGCCCAGAGACCAAACTCATCAGCTGGGCTGAAAGGCTGTATTGGAGCTATTCCATCAACTAGGTGGCAGACAAACACCCACATCCAAGCCTGTGAATGTCTCTGCTAGTGATGAGGTTTCAGATTAAGTGTAAGGAAGACACTTTTTATGCTGAGGGTAGTGAAACCCTGGCACAGGTTGCCCAGAGAAGTGGTAGGTGTCCCATCTCTGGAAACATTCTCAGGTTGGATGGGGCTCTGAGCAACCCAATCTGGTTGAAAGTGTCCGGGCTCACTGCAGAAGGCTGGAACAGACGACTTTTAAGGTCCCCTTCAACCCAAACTATTCTGTGATCTGTCAATGACAGTTCAGAGCAATATAATGAAGTTTCCAAAATAGTTTTTGGAAATTTGCATATGGCCCTATTCACTCCTCCTACATTTATTCATTAGCTTCATGTTTTGATAAATCCACTTCAAAACGAGGCAATTTTTCCATTTGGCGTTAGTCCAGCTTTACCTTGTACCTTAACATGTTGCGGGAAAGAAACCTTCAGAATTATTTCAGTGCGCATGAACAATGCACTCCGTTAGGTAAGGCAAACACAGTCTTTCAGCTATTTGCTCTTTCATGCAATGCTGGGAAAGCCCTTGTTTTAAAAGGCTAAAATTGAGCTTCTAGCACTTTTTCTGAATCATTCATCCAGATTTATGAATCCACCACCTTTAAGTGAAAAGACTCCCGCCTTGAGAAAGCATTAGTCAAAGAACAAGTGATTTGGCCCACGCTACAGAGCCTAGGAAGACTTTGAAGACCCTCAGCTTAGCCCCATGTTTCACCGAAGCTGAACTGCTTCCCAGGGTATATATTTGCTACTTTTAGTGGTCAAAGGAGATTGACTTCTGAAAAATATTACATTTTGAATCAAATGAGAAAGCCTCTCATTTGAGGAGTACAGAAAGAAGAGTTTAAACTGTGTAAGCCTTGCTTGCTATCAGGCTAACACTATCATTCAGTGAACACCAAACAGCATTAAGACATACCAATACTGGAAACCTTTCCTCATATGATGGAAGACATTTCAAACTTAAAAGCTGAAGTCAGGGAGCATTAAACCAAGGTCTGTTCAGCAATGGCCTTCCTGAAAACAACCAGCAATTTATATTTGCTAAATTGAACCAGAGCTTGTTTTTCCTATGTACACAGTATTAACCTGAGAAACATCCACATGAATTGTGCACAAGGCCAGCAAAGAAAAATACAATATCCCGTTTAGTATTCCTAGTCTCTTGAAAAAAAATACTTTACGGCTCTGGATTTCCAAGTGCTCTGGACCGGTCAAGAAGTAAATGAGCCAATACATATCAGACATTTTTATCCCTTTTGTTGAAGAACAACTCGCTCTGAACTTCAACCACAGTACGTAACAAGCCTGAAAGGCATTTATGAATGATTAAGCAGTTGTCATACCCAAAGCTTTCAAAACAGTATATGTGCCCTGATGTGCCAAATACTGTGCATAGGAGACAAACCCTGCCTCTCGGAGCACAAGCCATACATATAAACTACACAATAAAAGAATAAAGCACGTGGGTGGATGGAGAATGAAAAACAAGAGAAGCTCAGAAAAAAAAAGGAGTCACGGCTTGTCACCTGCTTGCTAACGAAAGGTAAGAGTAATGTTTATGCACTAAAGTAAGCAAGGTTGATCTGCTTGAGGGTAAGGAGGCTCTACAGACAGATTTGGACAGGCTGGATCAGTGGGCTGACACCAACAGTATGAGGCAGTCCTGCGCTTAGGACACAATAACTAAACCACACAGCACTACAGGCCTGGGAAAGAGTGGCTGGAAAGCTACTTGGCAGAGAAGGACCTGGGGTTGTTGATTGACAGCCAACTGAACATGAGCCAACAGTGTGCCCAGGTGGCCAAGAAGGCCAATGGCAACCTGGCCTATATCAGAAACAGCACGACCAGCAGGACCAGGGAAGTGATTGTGCCACTGTACTTGGCACTGGTAAGGCTGCACCTTGAACACTGTGTTCAGTTTTAGGTCCTTCACTACAAGAACAACATTGAGGTGCCAAAGTGTGTCCAGAGAAGGGCAACAAAGCTTTATGAGAGCTGGCTGAGGGAACTGAGGTTGTTTAGCCTACAGAAGAAGAGGCTGCAAAGAGACCTTATCACCATTTACAACTACCTGAAAGGAAGTTGTAGCAAGGTGAGTGTTGGTCTCATCTCCCAAGTGATAGGATGAGAGGGAATGGCCTCAAGTTGCACTAGCAGAGGTTCAGATTGGACATTAAGAAAAATTTCTTCACCAAAAGGGTTATCGGGCAGTAGCACAGGCTGCCCAGGGAGGTAGTGGAGTCACCATCCCTGGAGGTATTTAAAAGATGGGTAGATGAGGTGCTCAGGAATATGATATAGTAGTGGACAGGTATGGTTGGACTCCATGATCTCAAAAGTCTTTTCGAACCAAATGATTCTCTGAGGGTTTCTCAGGAATTGGTATGCATTTTAAGATTTTATTTTTTTTTCCCCAAAAAAATAGACGGCAACATGGCAGAAAGTGAGAAGGCTCCTGAAGAGAGAGACAGGCCTACAATATGAGGTCTGTGTATTCCACAGGTGTTAGCACTTTATATCTGAAATTCAAGCTTTGTACCCAGAGCACACACCCTATTCATTAGGAAAAAATTATACACCACATCTTTTTCCTACACTAACACATTGTGCCATGGCTCAATAACAAGTCTTCCCACTCTCCTATCTTTTTCGATTTCAAAATGCAGTGCTTATATATGCTACGAAGCAGTTTAACTTGGCAAATCACATGCGTTTATGTCAGCTTAACTATATCAGGAATCCATTTTCCTTCTGATTACTATATTTTGATTCTATTTTAAACATATACTTTTTTTTAAAAAAAAAGCAACACTGTGGTCTGAAGAGTCAACAGAGACAATGACAATTACATAGTACACAAGTGATCTTACACAGAGAGCACGCTTGCAGCAGGTGGTCCCCAAAATATTTAGGACAAGTGACTCTAGGCACAGCCAGTGGGGTGCCACCTCTCCTATTCCACGCAACTACATTGTTCACCTCACCTTGTCTGCTCAGTACCCCTCTGCAATCAAAGCAAGAAGCACAGCTTCCAGCACTGCCTGCGTTCAAGCTGCAGGTGCAGTGATCAGCCTAGGTTGGAGAGCCAAGATCTGTTCCTCCCCAAGTTAACACTGGCCTTTGCTGATCAGTACAAATTGCCTATGGGCAAGGCTAGGCAGGCTTTCATCTGAATGAAAGGGTGACTGTTGTTACAGCTAATCCAGTCTCATTTCAACCTATTTTATCTTGGCATGGGTGACAGGAAAGGAAAAAAATAAAGTTTTCCAACAAGTTTGCAAAAAACATATGTAAATTCCCCAATTCTAAATGATCTGGCTAGGTATTAGCCCACTGCTATCCTAGGAGACTTTCAGGAATGAAACCTCTCCTAAAAGCTTTTGGCTCTGTGCATCTGGAGAAGGTACTTTGTGGTTTTTCAGGTGCAGTCCTTTCCTCCTAACATTAAAATGAATGCTTGGCACTTTACAAGATGAGGACTCGGCTCTGGCTTCAACCTGTGCTCTTTCAATAACACTTTTCCCTATGCAGTTAAATTGGCCACAAATTCAGACAGTGCATTCTTTCTGAACTGTACATTTTATGATCTTGGTTTAGGGGCCTCATAAAAGATGTAGTGTGCAAGTCGCAGCATCCTGCACTCAAAGGGTCATAACCACTGCATCCACACTGATACCCACAGAACTCTTAAAGACACTTCTGCCTGGTAGTGTTTATTGCCAAAACAAATTTCTAGTCCTAACATCTCTGCTGTTCAACTTCCCATGGAAAAGTTTAATAGTTTCTATTATAAAGTTGATTTTCTCACATGTCAGATAGTCTAATAGAGCCAGGAACTGGACATCTTGCCTCATTTCATGTTTAAGAGCTGAATTTCAGTTCGGTTTCTTACATTATGGCACTAGTACATAAGCATTCAACTTTTATTCCATGCAGCTATTAGAAAGAAATCAGTTTGACTGTAACTCAAATATATCAAGAAGTATATTGCTTTTCTTCTGTGCTTCTGTGAATGTTAGCTACCTCGTGTGCTAGAAAAGTAACTGAAACAAAAAGCACCATACCCAAGAGAGCAGCACTGGCTGATCAACATTGCTGCAGGTTACATAAAGCATGTAAATGTTGTCTGCCACCACGTGGACACGGTGATTTTAGACACATGAAAGGAGGGCCAGACACACAAAGTTCCTTGTTTGGATCTGTTTTCACACCAGTGTACTAGAGATCCTTGGGGGATATGTCAAATAGCAAAGTTCATCAGCTGCTAATAACTGTCAGATGAAAACAGAACTATTCTTTGGCCAGGCCTGAGCAAATCATACCAATGTGGATAGGAGTATCAGACTAACAGCACTCAACAGTTGTCTGACAAAACAAACCAAGTCTGGATTACAAGAGAAGCCTTGCCTTGTGAAGTGATCATGAGCATACATTGAACATGAACAGAAAAAAAAACCTTAATTCCCACAATGTAATAAATCAAAAAGATCTCACAAAACCTGGAAGTGATGTCTGGGAAGGTATGCTCTGATTGCCACCAACTGCTGAGCCTCCCAGACAAACACCTACAATGAACTGGGGTAAGGCTAGACACATTTACCTCTTAGCTGGGCTCTAGAAAATAAGAGTTGTAGAACAGTCCAAATTATTTGATACCCAGTTTTGCAATTCTCCTTTCAACACCCAGTAATTTAGACAAGGAAAGAACGCCACCACTTCTGAGGTCATGTCCACCAAAACCAGATGCAGGTAGTGACCAAGGTCACAGCAGCTGCAAGACCCAAAAGAGTCTTGGGCTGATCATAGCTCTGGCCAATGGTTCTATAAGGAAACTGGGCAGAGACTCAGAACAAGAAAACCAGAAGATCAAAAGGCAAATTAACTTTCACTCCCTTCCATTCCATTCAGTGTCTGACAGAAATACCAAATCACCATTTAATACTCAAAGCTGCAAATAAGTTGATAGGCCTGGGGACAAGAAAATACTTGCAGTAAATCCTCTTCTGACTGAGACCAGAAGAAAGGAAAAATGACCATCAAGCAGCATGAAAGATACAACCTCCTGAATAACTAAAGGAATTGGAAGATTCAAGAACAACATGGTTACTCTCTTTTCAATTGCTGTACCTCTTATATGCATGGGTTAGAAATAATGACTAACAGAGGAAAAAAAGCATGTAATATCTTGTATAGAACTTTGGCCCCAATATTCTCCAGGAGTGACAGCATACGTGCTCATTAAGGACTTGCCTCAAGAAAGATGGTCACTAAAATCATGGTTCATAAGATCATTTCTTCATATGCAATTAAGAACCTACAATGAAGTCAGGCCCAAGCAATCAAGGCTCTGGGAATGCAGGAAGAGATATAGCAAAAGAGCCAGTAAAGCAGCAATATAGTTTCTTTCTTTTTACAGGCCTGAGATTTGAAACTCAAAGCCACCACATTCTCACCCCATCACAGTCTTGAAGTTAAAAAAAATAAATAAATAAAAAATAAGAAAGTAAGAGGAAGAAACCTGGAACGTCAAGATCACTGCTCAAGGATTTGCGAGAGTTCAGCTTAGAATGGTCCACATCTATGGCTTAGCTCAGTTGTGTGCCACATGCATTATGATAGAGCAATGAGATTCTAGTTTGCACATGCTGTGTGTTTATCACCCACAAAAACCCTCACAACCCTTCAGTGAGTTCTTGATAGAGGTTTTCATGGTGTAATCTCAACTCCCCTACTATGAAAACCAATGCAAGAGTTCATTTAATTCTCCTACTGAAGCCTCCTCTTCCTCAGATATTCCACATATCCATAACTTAGCAGCTGCAGTTTGCAGGGTCAGGTGCCTACTGACTGGTCTCCCTGTGCCTAATAATTTTGAGAGTGCCACACTATACTCCCACTTCTAGCAACTGTATTCTGCTTCACTTTTGATCATGCTCTGGAATGACACTAATTTTTCTTTCCTTGATATTATTAGATATAAATAACTAATTTCCTTTCATAAAAAAATAACACATTTGTATGTTCATTAGAGTCAAAGAGCTGAAACCTTAACTGCAAATTCGTGGTCTTACCTAATATTATCCAACATAAAAAGCTACTCTGTGAACTTTGTGAGGGATTCAATTTTACAAATAGAAAATACAGGGCTTGAAACAATTTGTGCTTACTTACAGATGGAAGCTATTATGATCCCTCAGAATTAACACACATTGTTTTGACTTCGGAATGTAACAGCAAAGCAAGTTTCTCCAAATAAATGCTCTACCAAGCTAGCACTAAGCTGCTTCTAATTCCAGCTGAATTCTCCTGAGTGCAAGATGAGGTTTTCATTGTTATTATTCTGCTGCTTTACAAGAGAGTATCACTTTCTCTCTAGAAGAGTTTTTACTTCAATGATTCTACTTAGTATCTACCCACTTTCACTTCTTCCCCACTCCTGTTTTTTTTTGGTCATCAGAACTTGAAGTAATTGTGAAATGAAAAAATATATATAAAAATCTGTGAAACCAGGGAAGCTTATACAAATCCTTTTAAGTATTTCTTCAAATTGATACAAGTTTTTCTGGGCTTTTTGTTTCTCACCCACAGTGATCAAGAACTGCATAAATTATTCGAGTAAGGTGATGGAGACCCAAGCCTTTCTCTTAATGCTCCAGAGTCAGCACTGTTCTTTCTAGACACCTCCAATCTTCCCACAACAGAGAGTGGAAATTAGGCAATCAATCTGCATTTTGTTAGGATTATAACAGAATAATTCTCAGGACTGGTTCCTTGAATTAAGGCCAACATCTTTGTGAGGGAATCCTTTTAAGGCCCAGGTAGTGATGGTCTAGAGATAAGAAGAGGCAGCTGCTCACTCTCCATCCAAACTTAAATTATTTTCACATAATCACATGAACTAAGTACATCTGGAAGGTTTTCTTGAAGCAGCCTTAAGATCTTCTACAAGCTACTTAAATTCAACAGTTCCATCCTCTAAAGTAACACACAAAGGATTCAAATAATTTCGGGTTTTTAGATCAAGTCAGTCCCTGAATACAGCGCTTTTGTGATGTATTTCTGCATGCTATCTACCTGTTCTGCTTTCACAATGGAATTTCCCCTTGGCAGAACTATAAAAAGCTGCAATATTTGACCAAGGATATCAAAACAAAGGTGGCTACAACAGTTTATATGGACTTCAGTAACACTTTCCTGATTAAGTAAATGGTAGAAGCTGCCCAAAAAGTCTGAAGTACTTTTATTATGGTTTTATATTCAACTGCATACAATCTCAAGCATTAACATGTGAACCACTGATGTTGTACACACCACTTCAAAGTCTGACCACTGACTGCTCTATCTCCTACCAGCACCAGTGACTTCACGTAAATTTGGAAACTTTTAAATACAAAAACATATTTAAAGTCTTCATTTATTTTTATGAGCTTGAACACATGCCAGTGATTTCAGAAACCAACTGCAAGGACTTGGAAGACAACACGAGTGAGTGACCACGAGTTCAACTGTTCATATTGATTTAGAAATAAGACAAGAACAAAACCAGAATGAGAGATTTCAGTAGGCCTAACAGTGGTAATCTCAGAGACAAATCAAAGACAAAACCAGGAAAACAAGTGACAAAGTGATTGTTACTATAAAGGGAGATAGTAAAGGCACAAGGGCCAAGTGACCCAGTCTACAGGAAATAATAGAAAGGCTACGAACTTAGGCTCAGTAAGGATTTCATAATATCAATTAAGAAAGCAGCACAGAGAACTTGCACCACAGAACTGAATGGCGAACTCCAAATTAGGAAAGGCTGAAAAGCAAAGCAATCAACATCACAAATTAGGGAATGAACTAATGTATTTACATAAGTAGAGATTAAAGAAAGCATTGATTTGATAGTAATGGAGAGAGAAAGCCATCAAAGCGTTTGAAGGAAAGGGAGCATTTAATCCCTTTTTCTCACTAGTCTTCCCTATGAAAGTCAAGTGTGAACAGCTGGCTGCCATTATTAATACCAACAACAAAGAGCCACAGTCTAAGTTATATTAACAGCTTGGTTAAGTGAATTTCCAAGATTAGCAGGACTTGATTAACTTCTTCTTATGATATTTTAACCATTAAGTAATTTTAGAGCCATTGAAGGTTATCTTCCAAAATACACTAAGCACGGGCAAGATACCAGAAGCCTGGAAAATGGTAAATGCAATCCAAGCTTAAAAAACAAACAACGCAAAGAGTTCTAGAAGCTTTACTTGAGTTTGGGGCAGGCAAGTGGGGGAAAAAGTGGTGGAACAGAGAACTGGAAAGAGGAAAAAAAAGAACAACTAGAAATTAAGCATAGAAAGGACCAGATTTTTCAAGCATAACACTGTCAGACTAATCTAATTTCAAGCTTTAAGAACAGGATAGAAACTGGAATGTCATATTTCTGTTGGAATTTAAATAAATTTCTTGGCACTTCATGGTGTAACATGCTCGCAAGCATGCTGGGGAAATGGGATATTGATGAAGTATGAATGAATACAGAGGAAGTAAGTGCTCACTTTGAGTGTAGTTAAACAAGGGTTCACTGTTAAAAATGGAAGCGCTTGTGAAGCTGGGCTCTACCTGGGTGTAGACTTTACCCCAGTTCTATCCAATATTTTCATTACGTGACTTGGATAGACTCACACAGATAGCACAAAACTGAGACTGAGTTCTCAACCTACCTTTCCCTATTCTTTACTTCTAGAGGTATATCACCAAATCAGAAACACTGATTAAGAACAAAAAGACGCATCTTTAAGGATACATTCAAGTTACACCATGTAAAACACAAATTAGATTAGTCACCTGCACAAATTCAGAGCGGACTATTTTGTTGCTGTGCAGAGTGATTTAGGGTTGCAAGCTGCACCAATTCACAAAATTCACTTGTTTAGGCTGTTAAGAGTACAGATCTATCAGCACTGGAAAAAAAAAAATGACAAGACCTGTGAAAAATTTTCCCATCCTACTCACTGTTTTGAAGGCAACAGCTGCAGAGTGTACCCAGCTCTGGGCACTGCACTTCAAGAAAAATGTGGACTCAGATAGAGAATAAGAGACAACAAGAACGCTCAGCAATGAAGAGACACAATCCAGGAGATAACACTTTAGAAAGGAGAAGCTGTCTTTCAACGCATGAAAGTTCACGAGAAGGATAATTAAAACATTATTATAATAAGCGATGATGTGTTAAAACAGGGCAAATCAGATTTGGATTAGATGTCAGAAGGCACTTTAATGGCCAGGACAGCTAATCACTGGAAAAGACTACTTATATCACAGGTTTTCCTTCAGGGAAATTTATATAAACATCCACCATGGATGGCTTAAGAGCAGCTGACCCCACCCCAGGAATAGGCAACAGTCTAAATGGCCTCCTGTGGTCCCTTTCAGATCAGCTTTTTGAACACTTTTTGAATTCAATACCAAATGAGTTTGCAGCAGGTACTTGTACCACCTCAAATGCAAGTTCATAAACTTGTAAACTCTCATGCCGTTTGCCAAAGTAAAGGATGATTTTTAAAACACATTAAGAGCAAGGAAGTAAGGATTATTATAGGACTTCTTGTTTTTAAAATAAAGTCACGCATTGGTAAGACCGAAGGTTTTCCAGCTGGTTGTGCTCTCTTATCATAAGTATAGAGGTGGGATACTAGTTAAAGTAATAACACAGCAAAATTAAAAAGCAGCGATAAGAATGACACAAATGGATCTTCAAATATGACAGACAAAAAAAAAGAAAACATTTACAATTTTCAAAATAGCGTGTGCAGGCTCATAGTATTTATTTGAAAAGAAAAAGATTCATTATTCGCTGGCAAGCCCTTCTCCAAGCACCACATGAGAAAGTCTCAAGTACAAAACAGTAAGGTGTGTAGACAAGATCTTAAGAACACTTCCACTGTTTCACAGATGTTTGCCATAGAGAACAGCACCACACGACAGCAGATGCTATCATACCGACATTCATGTCATACCAACACTAAATAGATCATAGATGCTCATAAAAAAAAAAAAATCTCACTGTACCCACCTGTGCTATATTTTTGTTGAGAAGATATACTCCGTATTCAAACTGAAGCTTCTCCCCTCCTTTTGGATATAAAGGAAATCTGATAGGAAAGGAAAAAATAAAGTATTTAAGGTGAAATTATTCAAAGGTATTTAAGGTGAAATTATTCAGCGGCTTAAGCTAACTTTAAAAAGCCACAGACTCCCTTTCTGAGAAAATAAAGATCTAAAAAGCCTCGTTTGCCGACTTCTCCCAGGAACCCACTCCATAGGGTGTACTTCAAAACCCTCTCCAACGCCAGTCAGAGGTAAAAAAAAGGATGTCAAAATTCAGCTAATTAATGACATTGTATACATTATTATATATAAAGTATCTTTCAAAAAACTAAAATACTTTAAAATATATAACATAATTATAATATACTATATAATATATAGTATATAAACATATATCTAATACATACTGTATAGAGTACATATTTAGTAATATATCAATATACTATATAATAGCCTATATTAATGTTATTTATTATTGGTATTAAGATATACTGATATCGTACTGTATAACATTAGTATATGCTATTGAGATATATCAATATTAATATATGCTATAGAATATGCTATCATGTTATAGAATGTTAATTCACTGTATAATTTTAATATTTCACATATATTATATATGTATTAATATACAGTATGCTATTAGCATATTATATTAATATATAATATATTGAGGTATTATTGTATTAATACTATATTAATACGTTATCATATAAGTGCTATATAATAGATATAATTATTCATTACATACACGCTTATATTATATTAACATGTAATATTACACATGTGATTGTTTATTACATATTATTTATAATCTAATATAATGTTACTATATAATGTATGATGTCTATTATAATTTTTATATAAATAGCACATAATAATTAATCATATATAATATTAAACTACATTTAAGTATTTTAGGTTTCTAAAAGATGCTTTATGGCTCTTCCAGTGCAACAACATTCCTCTCGCTACATGAAGCATGTTTCAAGAAGCATGCAGCATAATATCAGATCCTACCTTATTCCTTTGTATTCAGCCATTTGCATCTGGTGAACTCATTTCCAAATAGAAATACTCTTTTAAGAAAGGCATTCTCTTGCAATTGTTATTTTGCCATTGAAAGAGCAGAAGATCTCTTCACACAGAGATCTGCTGCTTCATTTACCAACACACCAGAAGACGACTTGAGAAACCTTCCTTTCAACAAGCTTCATGTATACACTGAAGGCTCAAGTCAATCACAGCATCACAGGTCATTACAGCCCTTGCAAAGACTGTATTTCTACTGTTTATTTCCCCTAGTTAATAAATAAAGCACTTCTCACAATTTTAAATACCTAGATGTAGCAAATGTAAGCAGCACTGCTTATTTCTGCCTTTACTATTGTGTGAGATCAGAGAAGTAAAGCTTCATTCCCTGAAGTACTGAAACTGTCAGTCTGCATTAAAGAATATAATTTTATGCATAAGTTCTAGGATTCTTGCTTAAGTGAAGCAGTTCTCAAATAGTTCTAATATTTGTACACTGCATTTCTTAGGATTGCCTTTTGACAAGCTTCTGCCTTTTCAAGAACTCCTTTTCTGTAGCTCCTAATCAAGATGCTGATCAAGCACTATGATTACCTGCGCAACACCCACACCACATCAGAAACAAATACAGGAGATCAGTATCTACTAGAAACAATACACATTCTAGAAGGGTGCTTATGCAAAGTATATTTTATCATCAATCAGCCTCACATTAGAGTACATTTGTAACTTTTAAGGAGAACTATATAGCACCATTAAAGCTAAAGGCTAACAGGTCATGATCACAGCAGACCAAGAACTAAGACATCAGCTTCAAGTTTTATGCTACTTTCAAACTCACAAGGTCACTTCAAGTTGAGGAATATAAAAACCACCATGAATACTATATACCTAGCTCATCTTGCTTAATAGATCTATAAATCCAACTAGTTCCCCGTGCAAGAAAATAAAACCTTTCACAGTGAACACAAGCTAAAAAAACTCCACAGTGCATTAGCCTAAGTGTAAAACACAAATTAAAAGGAATTCATTCTAACATCTACAATTACACTACACAAACAGAGCAGGGTTTAGATTTAAAGGATACCTTTACAATTAACAATACAAAACTCACTCAAGCTCAACAATAAAAGCACCATTAGGAACACAAGTCATGTTTCACTAGAAGACAGTATTTCATTAAGTCACTAGTAATGGGAACCACGTATGTTATTATAAGGCATAGAGCTCTTCAATACATTCAGTAGAGAAGATAAAAACTATTTGACAGTGCTTGCTACCATCTCCCACACACAGCTTCTTTTAAATTGTAAAGATTAAGGTTTTCTGTTTATCACGTAGGTCCTGCTTCTTTGCTAATATTCACATTTCTGTCCTCTAACTTCCATTAATTAATCTTGAAAGACTCTAAGCTAAATAAACTTGTGTCAGCTTTCATAACATAATCAATTTACATAAAAGTCTTGAAAAATGTCAGTGGATGTCTTTGTGTTTGTACATTTATGACTCAGAGAAAAATATTACCGACTTTTACGTCTCTTTGTGTGTTATCTTGCTTGCCCATTAAGCCTGGTCACAAGCAATAAACTTAAGGGAGAAGAACCACGACATTTTATATAGTGCTTCATTGAGTGTAATTGAACATAACTTTAACTGCTGGCTCTCAATGTGAAGTTCTTCTTATCCGCTTCTTAGAAAAGCACAACTGTAAGTTAAGCTCTCACTTTGGCATGGTGCAAAAAGTTAAACGTGCTCTATAAGGTTTTAGCTATACTTGCTCAAAAAATACATCTGAAAACTACTATTTTGGTATTTTTATAATCACAAAGCACTCAGTAAAATGCAAAATGACATCTGCTTGCCCATTCTGTTCCAACATGTACCTTCCTTGTTTCCATTCTTGCTGATATGCTTGGGAAAAAAATCATTAAGCTCCTTTGAAGTGGAGCACAGCTATTTATTCTATGATAGATTCAAAGGAATACATGTGATGTTTAGTGGGAAAAAAAGAAACCAAGCTACAGGTGTCTGTTGTGCAATCACCAGAAGAGATCATTTGAGAGAAGTTATTAAGTAGTAGGAAATTTGTTCTGAAGAATTTGAGCTCTGGCACTCCTCAGAGCAGTACACTTAGACACTGTAAGGAAACCACACACCATGCTAGCAGGCAGTAATAATGAACAAAACAGTGTCTGCTCAGTGAGGTTCAAAGCGTGCTCTTGTGAAAATAAGTTGATATTTATCTTATGACTATGGAATATTACTTTTCAATAGTATGTAGACTTCCTAAAACACAGCCCTAATATACCTGATGTGTTCAGAGAACATTAACTCAATGCAGGCAAACCCCACAACATTTAATAACTTGTAATAGGTTAACCACATTTGAAGTTGTTTCTGCACCTTGTGTTTCCACTGTACTCAAGGCTATTACTGTTTCATTTAAGACATTCAGATGTCCCAGCAATGATAAGAGCCTGTGCTGGGGAAAAGTACAGTGCTAAAGGGAATAACAAGCTACCAGGCTGGTAGAAAGGCAGTTGTACAGCCTATGACAATTGCGCCAAAGATGCTGAAATTAAACAACTCCCACTCTGAATTCTGAACTCTCCACCCCTGAAGGTGGAGAACGCTCTACGAAAGTGATCCAAACTGCACACCAGACCAGTTTTAAACAGATGGTTAATACGTGCCTTTAACATCTAAGACAACATAAAGAGGATCTTCTCAATCTTGAAAAAATACATTTGTTTTGGAAGCTTTATGTTCTGTGTGTTTAATACTGAAGGACTGTGGTAAATGCAAAGTTTCTATTAATTTATTTAAGATATTATTAATTTCTTTGAAATTTTAATTTTCTTCCTGCTTTATAGGAATCACTGGGACACAACAGTGCAGGAATAGGGGCAAAGCCGTAATAATCCATAATAACAGACACATCACGTACCTTCCTTTTCATGGCATGTTGCTTTTCTACATGCGATACCACAATGACAAAAGTTTCTTCCATAGTAAAGTAGAACAATATCATTCTTACATCCCCAAAGCACACACAAAGCTTATAGTAACACTAATCCATTCAAGACCCAAGCTTTCCTAGTCTCGCCAAAGGAGGTTTTGATTGCCATTTCTCATGGGTGGAAAAAGAACCAGAACCATAGAAGCAGTTACAAGGCACTTTTAACCATATCTACCTAATTTCATTTTTAGCAGAGATTAGAATAGAGATGGTAACTAATGTGCCTCCACATCAGAGAGAGGTAATCTCACACCTCTCCTGCTTAGAGGATTCCTAAGAAGCATCATCTCCTCTCCTCCTGCAATCTTAATTCCAAGAAGTCAGCATCAATTGGTTTATTTCAACCTATCCACTATTAATTACTGCCACATTTTCTAAGCAGACATCAACTGCTGGATAAAGAACGCTTCAGCTTAAACTTGGTCCAAGAAAAACCGGCATGGAAGTCAGAAGGAAGCACACTATTAACAGCTAGTGAAGTAACTCTTCAATTGAAGGTACCCAATAGTCAAAGTGGATACTATTCTTAGCACTGAAATCTTGTAGTTTAACACAACTGGATGCCACTAGCCACTGAGCAGTTCTAAGAACTGGATTGTTGGAGTGCACAGGGCAACTTAGTTTCAGTCTATTTAGATATAAGGAGATTTTGCTGATAGGCAGTAGGTAACCAGACAAGTATAAGCAGGTCAAGGCTTAGAGTACTGCTGATCTACATAACCAAATATATCCACCTGCATGAAACTCAAGAGAGACCAACAAATCTAAGCATGCACTTAAGTGAATACAGATTAGTGCAAGCCTAAGAGGAAGAATTTCTAATTTCCTTGTATGCTGCCCAGGCAAACAGGGGTGGAAAAGCAAGA
The DNA here is from genome assembly GCF_017976375.1 of Cuculus canorus. Lineage (NCBI taxonomy): Eukaryota > Metazoa > Chordata > Aves > Cuculiformes > Cuculidae > Cuculus > Cuculus canorus. Next base: position 16,466,140 of record NC_071401.1, on the reverse strand, counting down.
AATCCCAGCTAAAAGAGGTGGTTAAGTGAACTGTCAACATTGGTATTATTTTACTCTGTAGACTCTGTGTGAAAGTTTCTACAGTACTAACCCTCATTAAACCCTCCCAAAAGAAAAGGAAAATGCGAGGCAAAGGTTATGTGCTTTGTTCACAAGTTACCCTGATGGGGAAAAGTAACTCCCAAGTTAGCCTTTTAAATAAATTAAAAAAAAAATAATACCAGGGCTGAATTAAATTTTGAGTTCTTCAAGGATCCTGTATCACTTCACAAATGATAAGTTTTAAAATAAATAGTCAGTCTGAACACTTGCATAAGAAATATCAATCTAATGGGTATCAAGCTTAACAGGCACCCAACTACTCCATCAATAGGACTCTTAAGGAGCCATTACGTTGGAGGTAGTATTTAATGAGATTTATTTTTTTCTAACACAGTATTTAGTCAAGTGGAACAAATCTTAGATATAACACACGCATATACCTCTAAAACTGAAAAGTATAATCTTATTACAGTAAATCACACTTTAAGGTTACAAAGAATGTAGGCAAGGAACTAAACTGTCAACACTGGTTTAAAAGTCTTTCTATAAAATAAAAAAAAGAAACTCAATATATGCATTTCCAGTCAATATGGAAAACTAGTGGTGGCTGATGGCCATCATTTCCACTCCAGCTGAATCATTAAGACACAAATAGCTAAACAGAAATATCAGTGCTAAACCAAAACAAATTTCAGTTTTCAGTTCAAGATGTGCTCTTGAACATGTCTAAAAACATGTGTGGTCTGTGAGCAGTATAGGATGAGCAGACACGAGTTTCAATGGATGCCTTTGCCAGCCACACCTGTTTGCAGACCTGAAGACATCTCTGCTGGAAGCAGGCTCTGCGGCTCCATGACATCTCTGCAGCAATCTGGTCTAAAAGCTGCAGTGTGCCTGGTGAGACCACCAGCCATCACTCTGTGTTGCTGAAACTATCTGTTCACCCAGGCAGAAGTAGATCATCTTATAGCTATAAAGCTACAGGCACAAAGAAGGCTGACGCGTCGTCTCTAAGGCAAGTTCAAATCACCTTGCATCTCAGCTATGGTAACCCATCTCTCTAAATAAACTTCATCCCTTCTTGGGAGAGGAAGACTCTCAATTGCTTTCCAGCGCTCATTTCACCCTTAGTTTCTACGATTAAAGGCATAATGAAGGAGACTATGTATACGTGCTGCTGAAAGTAACTCAGAAATTTATGGGACAGGCAGCCTCTTTCAAAGGTCTTTCTTTTTCACATTTGCTTAAGGCGAGATGCCTGCAGTTTGAATCAATCAGCTTTGGTGGGAATTCTTCCTAGTAAATGTATTAGTTACTCCTCAATAAAAGAAAGAGGTTTAATCCATCTCTTTCTGACTTTTGAACACATGGATTAAACCACTGGTTTTGATAACAGAGCATGGGCAGAAGTTTGCTACTACAGTGTCTCCAATCAGAACTACTCATCAATACTGATACAATTAGCAATCAGAAAACTGACTACAGAAAAAAAGAAAAAAAAAAGGTCTTTTAAAGATCGCTTACATTGCCCACAGATATTGGTTCTGGAAAACTAGAGGTCTGTTTCAAAGCTAAAAATGTGCTTAGCCTGATTTCAGTGTTTTAAGCATTTGAATCAGTCCTCTTACAACTCATAAATAAAGCGTCCCAATTATTCTTCTTTAACCACTAATAACTTCTCTTCACTGTCCTTCATTTTTTAGCTAACCTTAGACAAGTACTTATCAGCCATCAAGAACTCATTTAATTTTATATCCTCGGCTAATCTTTAGCTTTTTACATAGTAACTTCAGTGTTTGATGAGCATGCAGTAAATCACCACAGGACTCTTGGTTCAGTCAGATGGTAACTGTTAGGAAAAGCTGAAAGAATTCTTATTCCATACATTTATTTCAGACCTCAAATATCTCTTATGAATTCAAGTCCAAATACAAGTCCAAATACGTTTACTGTTTTGTACTATGATTTATGAACTCCCTTCTCTATCCAGAAAAATCACACATATACCAATATATTGGTGGCCAATTTTTATTGTCTATAACCGCCTGTCTTTAATACAAACTATTTTTAAAGCCTAAGAAATTGCTTCATTTTTAACTGCTCTCACCTGTTTCTACTTTGGTATTACACCATATGTTTTAGATCTTTTATTCTCTCTTCTGTGCAGACTTCTGCCATACCCCAAATTATATTAAAGTCTCAAAGTTTAATCTCTATTTCAGAAAGCTCTTTAGGGAAGAAGTTAGTCAAATAATGATTTTTACACATCATATCTAACTGTTTTCCACAGGCTGAAGTGTGGTACAATTTAAATAGCGTATTACATCCCATTTAGCAAATGTAAATAGAATTCCAAATCTAGCTTGGAATAGTGTTAGATAACCTTAATTTTCAAAGCAATGCAAAAGTTCAAGGACTGCTAATATTTGTAGCTTTGCAAGCTAAATTAACAGCAAGGACATGTATGTTTTAAAAACACTTCATTATCTAGTAGTTAACCAAAGATCAGAAACTTAGCAGATCGAGGAAGGTGATTCTGCCCCTCTACTCCATTCTGGTGAGACACTACCTGGAATACTGCATCCAACTTTGCTGTCCTCAGCACAGGAAAGACATGGACCTGTTGGAGTGGGTCCACAGGAAGCCAAAAAAATGGTCAGAGAGCTGGAACACCTCACATATGAAGAAAGGCTGACAAAACTGCGGTTGTTCAGCCTGGAGAAGAAAAGGCTCCTGCGAGACCTTATTGAAACCTTTCAGTACCTACAGAAAGGTGGGGACAGACTTTTTAACAGGGCCTGTTGCAATAGGACAAGGTGCAATAGTTTTAAACTAAAGAAGATGAGATTCAGACTAGATATTAGGAAGAAATTTTTTTATGATGAGGGCATGATGAAACACTGGCACATTGCCCAAAAAGGTGGTAGATGCTCCATCCTTGGAAATATTCAAGGTCAGGTTGGACAGGGCTCTGAGCAACCTGACCTAGTTGAAGATGATCATGCTTATGGCAGAGGAGTTCAGCCAGATGACCCTTAAAGGTGCCTTCCAAACTATCCTATGCTCATATGAAATTATCACTGTATTTTCACATCATCATATTTGTTGTATCTTGGACTGTTTCCTGCCCAACTGCACCCACCGAATTTGTCAGAGAATGAAGTTGATATGGCTTTTTCCTTCACTTCTTATTTTCAAGGACAGTAAGCAGAATGGCTGCAGGGAGGCAGCTGTAGAGCAGACTTGGCAGAATATAGCCGAAACCCAATTATTCACTATTATACAGATAAAGAACTGATTTAACTTCTGTGACTGTAACAGTCACTGATGTGATAGCAGAGAGTTATCCATCAGATCTGGGAAACAACTATGCCTCACTATGCCTCAGCACTACCAAAAAATAAGGCAGTTTAGAAAATGATGAATTTCGAGCTTAAATCCACAGATAGGACACACTATACAAGGATAGAACTAAACAGCCCAATATGGATAAGATAATGTTTATTAGAAGAAGACACAAGTTCTTGCTTGATGTGACTGAAGTATGAGGAGTGTACCAGAACAAAGTTTAAATATTTACTGAAGTCTGAGTTATTTCAACCTCACCCTCTTTTGGGGGGCTCTGAGGGGGGCAGGTAGGGGAGGAAGGAGCTAGCGTTTTCCCTCAAACCTAAGCACATCCCATTTGTTCACTGTAAAAGAATGTTGTGTCCAGAGGAGAAAGCTTGTGCTATTTAAAAGCACTGAGACTTTTCTCAATCAGAATATAGCAAACCTTTAAAGTCTCTTAAAATGAGGACTACCAGTATCCAGCCAGTTCACTTGAAACCACTATTCCCCAGCACACTTCCAATCAAGTATTAGGAAAAAGTAGGCTGCTAAGTAGCCACCAGCACCAAAATACCCAGCACTTAGAACCTCTTAGTGGTCCAACAGAAAACCAAGGCACAAGAAGCTTAAAAACCAGTTTCCCCTTCTCAGATAAAATGCACTGTGGTCATATCAGCTTCAGAACCGAGACTGGCGCTTAAGTAGCATAACCAAGCAGCTGAGTGCTTGCTGGCAGAAACACAACTAAAATCTAGTAGTAAAAAAATACCTTCATCATCAGACTTCTCAATTACAGAGATGCAACACAGAGCATTTTGGATCGTTTTTAGATCAAGCTACCAGTTGATGGTGGAGGCCAAAATGACCTTAGGTGACTACTAACTTACCAGGAACAGCTAAGCAGTCTGCCAATAATGAGTATGACTGTAAAATTTTCAAACAAAAAAGCAAGATCCCTACCTTGTGAGAAATGCTGACATAAAATGAAAAGACTGAGAAAAAGATTACAAGTATGCACTTTGCTTTGTTAGAGATGCAATTAAAACATGAATGTGAATCTCAAATCACAAGTGAACTCAGATGTGATTACTTTATGGTTTTTAGTTTCTACTTGAGAGAAAAAGCTATACTTGTAAAACAAACTTGATGACAAAAACATAGATTGCTAAGTGAAAAAAGCATAGCCTCATTCAAGCTTTACAGAATACAAAGATAATTAGTTTACTGGGAAAGGAAAACATACTGGCAGTTTAACTTTATGAAATGTATTTTCAAAATGCCTATCTGAATAGCTCAACAAGAAGATAATTGAAAGCAGAAGCACTGCCATCTTTCTATTGAGAAGTGTAATGCTGTGACCTTGTTCTTGGAGAAGGTACAACAGTTTAATATGTACAGGCTGTATACAGGAAAAGCAAGCAAAGATCCAGACTATGAAAGTCAGGCAGTTCTTGATAAGGTAGTCATCAATGTATACAAGAAGGTATCACTCTACTAGCTCAGCAAATAACACTTTCAAACAGCTACCAATCCCCAGACCAAGCAACACTGATGGCTTTTTGTAGATTGTGCACTTCCATGACACATTTCAGTTTGAATTCAAGGTTTGCTACATACATGCTATGATAGATATTGCAACACGAGGGCTATCTGTAAGGACAGAGCAAACAACCTCGCTACCAGAACTTTATATCTCTCAGCCACCGAAGGATCATTTATAACAAGGGGACACTTCATACAGGTCAAGTCTCTGCTTATTTAAAAATGAGGTAATGTTTTGAAAAATAATCTCATCAGGAGTATAGTGTTCCAATGGGAATAAATTAAGACTAGTATGTCTTCACAGAAACATTTCTCAGCTGTAGATGTCTGGGGTTAGTGCCCTCATCTAATGCAGTAAACAAAATCTGCTTTCTCAGACTGGCCAGGAACATGTAAAAGCTTCTAGTTCCCAGAAACAGTATTAAGAGTACCTAAATTTACTAAAGAACACCTGATCTGATTCTTAATCTACACACAGTAATATTTGCTGACAATGAAGACGGAAGCATTATTTCAGTGATCAAGAATAAAATAACTCTTGATTCCAGCTAAGTATTCTCAAGAATGTGAAACATAAAAATACAGTTCAAGATAAGTTCATGGCAAAAAGGGTTCTTTAAGCAATATAGCTGAACACTTAACACACACTCAATCTACCATAAAGAATCAACTTTGCTTCAACAGCTATTAGATTTCTCAACAAACCACCTCCCTCCATCTGATTAAAGTTTGCCAAGATTTCTTCCCAAAGATGCCATTTTATCATCTCAGCTGAAGTATCAAACATGATTAAAGACCTCTCAATTGAGTTGGAAGATTTTAATGTCAGTGAAAACTTAATTCTTTACTTGGTTGTGTCACGATTTTTCACACTGCTTTGTTGCAAGTGACTTATTTGTAACCAGACACAAAGGAGTAACCATCCTCAGTTGTAGCAAGACTAGAACAGCTGAAACTTCTGCCCTTCTTTGAAACAGGAGCAAGGCCATAGTAGCGAGTATCACTTTTACACTGCACTTATTCAACAAGTGGTTTCTAAATGCTTCAAGACTGCCTGTTCACCAACACTTACCTCCTCCTCTTTGCAAGTCCAGGTTGTCACACTTACTTATAAGTGAGAGACGACACAAGAAAGGTAATTTGGAAGCATTCTTGTAGTAGAACTGGCTTTGATACAACCTTTGTTCACAGGTCTGAGAAATGAAACTTTTTACATCAGAGCTTATGCTGCCAGTAACTCAGACTGCATGATTTAACACTGTAAATCACATACAATATAACGGAAGTTCTCTTTCGTGGTACAAATGAGTATGTCTAAAATGCAATACCAGCGTATTGAATGAACTGTTTGAATATACACATATTAAAAGTACATCTGGCCTCACTACGCTTAACTTCTCCACTTCTCTGGCATTTGGCTCCCCAAACAAATTAAAAGCATCCCAAATTAGAGTAAACCAACATGCTGGTGTGAATTCAAAGCTCAATCGGCAAGCCATGCAGGTACACTAACATTCACCACACACAGGGCTGCAGTCCTTCAGCTCAGCCTTGCATGGTTTTATCTATACTAAAGCTGTATTAGGATACACTCATGGCTTTACATTCTTAAGGAATCCAGAACTAGTCTGAAGATCCAACAAGGGTAGCTGCATTTCATGCTTCATATGCTCTTCAGTTGTTACAAGACTGCCTCATACCAGTGAAAGATGGTGTTTTTTTATTATTCATATCTTTGCACTTTCCACAGGGGCTATGGCAATGATAAAATGAAACTGGCCTTTAGGGTACCAACACACACAGAATTACAGCTAGTTTTGAGTGCTGCAGTGGCTCTGTGATATGAGAGTTCGGATGCACTTAGATTTTTTTTACAGATCAACTCTGATGCCAGTAGACCTTCACAGCCCTGGCTCAGAATAGCTACTTCCAGAAAACCTACCTAAATTATAGATCAAGACAAAAAAATTACTAATAATTACAATCTTCTGGCATGCTCAAAGTTTGTAATAATGATGAAGTTGAGTTCCAGAAAAAGATAAGTTCGAGGTATCAGCCCACATCACAGAAACAGTTTCTGGAAAACTACTTCAGGATCAGATTTATTATGTTTAGCTGAAAACAGAGCAGACATTTTGACCCTGTTTCCTATGAGAATGCAGCAGGGCAAATGATAGACATTTCCTAGTGACAACAGAAGGTATCCAGGCAAGACAAGAATCATAGAATAGTTTGGGTTAGAAGGGACCCTAAAGATCATCTAGTTACAACAAAACCAAGCAGAACAAAAGTCATTCCAACTACGCAAGTCAGGGAACTAATCATGAAACTACCTACTGTTGCTACTAATGCCATTCCCACTCTTACACCATAGAGGCATTTCTTCAAAAATGAATAATGCAAATGGTTTTGAAACAACTCTGTGCAAGCTAACAAGGACTTCAACTGTTGCTCACTACTGTTACTTTATATAGGAATTCAAATAGCTAAAGCTATTTGTCCAGAAAAATAAAAATTGCACTCAATATTTAGTTCTTGATTTAAGCTTGATTTAAGTCACAGGACAGAGCTCTGGCAATGAAAGTTGTCTTCAAGTGTTCCCAATAGCTAAGACACAGGTAAATGGCACCCTGCTCAACTTCACTCCGCCTCATGCCATTTGACACAACTGTCTGGTTCCTGAGGTACATAAAAAAAAACCAAATTATAAAACATAACCACAAAGTGGCCCAATGCATTTGAAAGCAGATGTCTAAAACTGCATCGCTGCTGTTTGTGTATCCTTTGGCCTGTTGGTAGTTATATTTGTCAAGCAGAGTGGAAGAAGAGACCTTAAATCTTTCTATAAACTATAAAATGCCAAGAAAACCTTTACAGTAGTTAACTGTTATCTCAGGTCAGTTAATGCCAAACATTCCCACAAAAAATACACCAGACTAGATCAGGCTTCTTCCATGACTGTTTAGGGCCCATTTGGGTTTTTTACTATTTTATTTTAAAATGCATATAAATTTTTGACCTTTAAAACATTAGGTGGCAACAAGTTCAGTATTCAAATATACAACACTGAAAAAAAGTAGCACCTCTTTAACATCAGACAAGTCTGAAATGCCTGTATGTGCTCCTGTAGCTGTACTTGGAAACCAGAGTGTTCTTTTTTGACTTTTAAATACAAATCCTTTCTAAATCATGTATTCTACTCGGACATTTTCTTTCTTCCTTAGTCCAAAATAAAACTTTGAGATGATTACTTTCTTGCTACTGATACTTGTAATCCTCCCTAAACAGTAGTTGGTGGGAAGAAGGTGTAGCTTGAGCCAGAGAAAACAGCATAGTATTTGATTTCTCTTTATTATTACCATAGAGAAACAATGTTAGCAAAATTATTTCTTGAAACCATTCTCTTTTTCAAATTACCTAGCAGAGAAGCAAGTACCTGAAAATGTTTTAAAAGACACAGTAGACACAGTATGTGAATAAGAATGCAAAAGTACAGGTTGTAGAAATGGCACGTGAAGCTTCAATTCTAAAAAGCAGCAATTGAGCATAGTTTTGAGTCAGAGATGCCAGAAGACTCCTAGAAAGATGGCATAAGTGCACTTTACTGTATTCAGTTTAAAATTAGAAATGAGACAGATATTATTTCAAAAGATTCAGTAAGCTTCCAGCCAGCAAAATGCAAGCATTTACTTTGTGAGACATTTAGCCTGTATCAGCATGTAAAGAAGAAAACTGAAGTGAAGCCTATATAAAAAAATATGACAATAGCAGCAACCCCAACACAGGCAACTTCACAAAGTATATCTCACTCCAGACATAACAATCCTTATTTTGCTTTTGGAAGCTGTTCTTTATTTAAAAATCTGGGAGCAGACTAACAGAAGCATTAAATGCAGATCTTGACAGACAGTGCCAGAAGACATCACAAATAGTTTAATCTCAGCATTCTTACTATGTTTATGAGAATGTGATGAAGTGCTAGGTTTCAGTACCACAAGAAAAGAGCCAAGGAATTTAGGTGGTTTATTCAGCAAGCATGCTTGCCACTGGAGTGAGGAACATGCTGCTGTCCTAAGTAGCTAAATTCGAGAGTTATATATCCATTATTTGCTTTGAAATCTTTCAGACTCCAGAACTTCTGAAGAACAGTACTCTTGCTACCTTCATATTTCCTGTACTCTGGAGAGGTCAAAATGGACCACTGAAGAAGCACATTAATGAGACATTTAGTGAAAACCATATTCTTGCCTTGCTGGTTTAGACTATCATAAAAGTAGATTTATGGGAGAAAGCTTACAGCCTTTTAGTAGTACCTAAACTATTTTATGGAATACAAGAAGGGAACAGTTATTGAATAGCTTATAAACACTAATATCTCTGCAAGTACAAAGCTGACCATATATTGTATGATACTGGTAGGTATTCTACACCTCATTCTGCCTTCAGGAATGTGGCCAGACACAAAAGCTGAGTTCTCATCTCAGACTCCTTTCATACATTCTTAAGTTCCAGCATAACAGCAATTGCAGCAGACATAACTGAATACTTCTACAAGAACTTTGAGATTTAAGTGACCTGTACGGATCATCCAAGTAAACAAATCTGAAGTAGATAAAAGTATTTCCCAAACATAACTTACATTCTGAAAGCTCTCAAAATATTTAAGCAGCTGATATTAGGGCCTTTAAAAAGCTGACATAGGAACTTGAAAGGGAAGTAAGACATTTATACTGTACGACACTAAAAACAAACACATGTACTAAAAAAATTGCTTTGGGGTGAAAACATTAACTGTTCCCCCAATGCATGATTTTTAGAAGCTCTTTTTGGATCTCTGCAGTCCAAAAAAACTACATGAAGCCAAGTAAAACGTTTAACATAGTCAATAAACGTGATGCTATGTGTTATAGTAAAGATTGAGTATGGAAAAAAACCCAACTGTAACCACTCGACAGTTTATATTGGAGTTTGAAAAACTGCTAAAGGACATATCACTGAAATAAAGAAATTCAATAATGCCTGTTAATTGCTACATTCAATTCAGTTAGGAGCAGGTGAGAACATGAGCTATTAGCTTAGAAAGAAAACCGCAATTTAAAACATTTGAGGTTTCCTATAGCAACTGAAGTCCTTCGAGAGTTGGTAAGACTGACTTTCCAATAACTGGGAAGAGAAGATCTTGGGCAGGAGCTAATCCTGAAAAAATCTTGCAGAACACAGGTAAATGGCCCAATAGGGATTCATACACTTAGCTAAACTTTCTCCTTTTCAGAAATCTGTTGTGAAATAAAGCATTAAGTCATGAGGGCTTGGGAGGCTATAGCCTGAAGGATTAAACCTTCCAATCTGTCTCAGACAACAGGAAATTGGTTTAATCTTTATACACCCACACACAGGCAGCTCTACTCCGCAGAAATCTGTTTTCCAGACACAAATGTCCTAGGTTGCCATCCTTCTGAAAGTGATGTACAGGAAGGAGTATGATCATATGCTTAGAGAACTAAACTAAAGCAAAACAGATTAATCTCCTATTAAGTTACCCAGGAAATGTTTGGATAAGTTATTAAGATGGTTTCAAAATTAATTTGCAAGATGTAATTATATAGGCATATTTTATTGTGTCAAAACCAGAAGACTTCAGAGTATTTCATTCTTCAGGCAAGTTACCTCTGCTGTCTAGCTGAAAGCCACTGAGCTTCAAAGAGAAATCAGACACTCCAAGAAACTCAATCCTGTCAACTACACCCAGTAAGCCCCTTCCATCTTGATTTGGACTATTAGGAACTAGAGTTAAAATATTACAAGTTGCATACATTCAAAGAATTTTTTTTACCACCTTCTCATCAATAGAGACGGCTACTTTCCACAAATTCATTTGCCCTCAGCCATTTCTTTTGCTCCCTTTTCAAACTCTGCACATGCAAAACAGTTACTGGTGCTGCAGGCCTGACTCTGCAGGCATCCATACACACCCAGGATCAGAGCAGAGCAGCTGGCTTCCCCGAGTTGGTCAGTGTTGCACTCCTTTCAGTTCTGTGGTTGCAGGCTACCAAGTGAAGCTTTACCAATAATTGCCACTATATTCATGTAAGAACACACAAAGCAGGAAAATAGGCAAAATGCATGAGAAAGCATTGAAAAAGTGTCTTTAAGGACAGCAAAATAGTTTTGGTAGGACAGTAACAACTGCATAGCTACATGTTGAAAGTCAGTGCTTAGAAACCAGATGAAAAACTCTTGATTAAATATTAAGTTGATTTATAACAAATAATCATTTATAGTGCTCTTTTTCAATTAGTTAAAGTCCTCTGCATCAAAGCAAGTGATTTACGTTCTCATGTTTATCAACCTTTCTCTGTTTTTTTGAAGAAAGTACATAAGGCTATTTATGACATACTTACTCTCGCTCTTTCTCCGTCAGTTTGTCGTTGATATTATCTTTGATTGTAGACCGGGAGCCCTTGTGAATTATAGGATACCTGAGTGGCACTTGTAAGAAGTACGATATCATTGAAACCAGGTGAGCAGTGTAGCCCAGGGCAACAGCAATGCTTCCATCATCTTTTGCTGTCAGTGACAAAAGTATTCCATTATTTTATCAATTAGGTCTCAATGCAAGCTCAGCACAAGTTCATCCTTATTGCTTAGAGAATTATATAATTAATGAAGCTATCAGAAGTTATAACTTGACAATAGATGCAAGTCTGAAACAAATTTAGATTGCTTTACAATTGTTTGCAGTTCACTATTTGCCTCTTCCACTAAAAGGCAACGTAAAATGGGTGATAGCTTGTTCTCCTTCCAATTTTACACTTTCAAAGCTAAAAGTTACTCTTCTCAACATTTGGCTGGGCGGAAGAGGGTAAAGAAGAGATTGGAAAAGTGAAACAAAACTCCCAAGACAAAATTTAAGTCAAACTTTCTGCATTTTTCTAGATGTAGCTGACACGTATGACCGGGGTCAGGGAAAAGCTGCATTCCTCCATAACTTTATTCATTAGTGAGATCAGTTGGAGAGACACTGACCTCAGGGTATGAACTCTGTTCTCTGCCAATAACTGGAAGAACTTAGATTAACTCATTGTTTTAAAGCATCATTTTAAATTTGACTTCTAAGGTTTCAATCTTAAAGCTTCACCTGTCAGGAATACACACAGGTCTTGCAATTCAAATTACATCCTTTAGCCACGTAAGGGCTTTTTCTTTCTGTTCTGCGCTATTTTAATTCTTGGTAAGTGAACACAACAATACAGTCATCTCTTCTGAGGCACAAGAGAGTCTTGGGAAATCAACTACAGAGAGGACCTAAGAAAGCTTCTAGTGATGTACAACAATGACTACAAAATAATACAAAGCTCTATTAGAACAAAACACAATACGTGGATTTTGAAGTTACATCCCTTTCAAAAAGGATCTTGTAAAACGTCTTCAATATTTGCAGCAAAACTGGCTTTTTAGGGAATAATGGGAATAATTTTTTAATACATATTATTATTTACTAAGAGTCTGAAATAAGACACGTGTCATCTGGTTTTCAAGTTTAACTGCATATTTGACGAAGCTGAATGCTTAGTACTTCTTCCTCAGAATACCATATTTCTATAGAGTTTGATAAAGCATGAGGAGTTCTTTTGTAAAGAATTAATACCAGTAAACTAAAAATGGGACCATCGATTTTTCAAGCATAACCAAACTGAGTTCATTACCACATTTAGTGCAATCAGGAAAACAAAGCAACAGACTGATTTTTGTCACACTGACAAATTGATTTGTTGTAAAGTTTATTTCTCCATTATTCTAGCATCCAATACACATTGGCAGCATGAGTTAATACCTATGAGATGGCTTTAAAGAGCTGGACAAGCGATTGAGGTTTTTGCCCAAGAAACAACGTGTCTTGCAAAGTTAGCAGGTAATGTGAGCAAGAAAGTCTCAAAGGGATTTTAATCAAGTTCCAATTCATGTCCAACATTTGTAGATGAACGCACGCAGTTACCTGTACATCTGCTATACAGACAGACATACTATGTATTTGCTTCTGCAATAGGATGACTGTAGACAGCTAGAGTGGAAGCTGACTTGCAAAATACTCCATGCTGCATGCAACATATTTATCGGGTAAATAAACGGGGATCTACCGCAAACTGAATGTGAATTTGCATACATTGTCCCATCACGATACATGGACTGAAAGTAGTCACAATGGAAATTCAAGTGAGACAAATGGTTTGAGGAAGAGCGACTGGAAAGCTGCCTGGCAGAGAAGGACCTGGAGTGCTGGTTGACAGCCAACTGAATACGAGTCAACAGTGTGCCCAGTTGGCCAATACTATCTTGGCCTGTATTAGACACAGCGTGGCCAGCAGCACAAGGGAAATGTCTGTGCCCCTGTACTCAGCAATGGTGAGGCCAAACCTCAAATCCTATGTTCAGTTTTGGGCTCCTCATTTCATGAAAGACATAGAGGTCCTACACTGTGTCCAGAGAAGAGGAATAAATCTGGTGAAGGAGCTGCAGAACAAGCCTTTGGAGGAACGGCTGAGGGAGCCTTATCACTGTCTACAATTACCTGAAAGGAGGTTGTAGCGAGGTGTTAGCCTCTTCTCCCAAGTAACAAGTGATAGCACAAGAGGAAACAGCCTCAAGTTGTGCCAGGGGAGGTTCAGATTGGTTATTAGGAAGAATTCCTTCACTGAAAGGATTATCAGGCACTGGCAGAGGCTGCCCAGGGAGGCAGTTGAGTCACCATCCCTGGAGGTATTTAAAAGACTAGTAGATGAAGTGCTTAGGGATATGATTTAATAAAGGACAGGTACAGTTGGACTCTGTGATCTCAAAGGTCTTTTCCAACATACTGATTCTATGATTCTATTATACAAAATATTTTTCAGAATCATCAAGTGACCTGGAACAGCAGGGTCAGCTACACCAGGCTATCCAAGTATCTGTCCAATTGGATTTTGAGTACCCCCAAGGATGAAGACTCCACAGCCTCTTTGGGTGACCTGTTCCATTGTTTCAGGATTGTCTTAGAACAGAGAGGTACTTTTCTAAGAGTCAACAGTAACTTCCTTTGTACTACATAGGAAGTAGAAATAAATAATGCGTAAATTTTCTTCGAGTCTAGACCTTTCCAGTCAGAAATTTGGATTCTAAGCCATTGCTATCAGTTTACTTATTTTTATGAAGTTTAGATGCAGTGTCAACTGTAACAACTAAATTAAGAATATCCAGCTACCTTGAAAGTCTTCAGAATTAGGAAGCTTGACTCCACAAACAAAGTAATCCTTCTGATCATTCTGTAAGTTTAAAATCAACAATGGAAAGTGAGAATAGGACAATAAAATCCAGAAAACAGAAACCTGCACAAAATCCGATGACAACAAAGCATTTTTGTAAAGAAAAGGCTACACATTTAATGAAACCCTAAGTGATATTGACATAGTGTTTTAGTCCACATTCCACATAATTCCAAAATAAATGCAACTTTTTTAAGAAGGAAGAGCTTAATCTTAATTGATTCATTATAGAAAACGTTTTGGAGCTCAATATTTTGACATCTGTTTATTTGCACTCTGTTCACCTAAGTTCAGCTAGCCTACTGTCAGGGTTACTTTCTATAACTGTAAATAAAATTGAACATATACATTAAATTACAGCTACAGCTATTCTACTCTTATAGTAGAGACTATCTGAGAGATGTTGGCATTGAGTTCTCTCCCCACGAGGTTTGAAAGCTAAGGACCAAGTCCAAGAAAGCTGAAAAAAAATAGCATGAGTGAAGAGCAAGTTTCATCACAAATAAAATACCATTTCTGCTCAAAGCGTAACAAACAGGAAGCTCATTTCACATCAAGCACATTTTTAGAATGTTAAAAACATACCAGATCAATAGGGTAGATATAGGATAGCTCCGACAGCAATTGTTTGCATCGAATAGTCTGCTGGGCGTTTGTCTTCAAAAACAGTTCTCTTTGGGAAATAGAGATCCCAAAAACATTAGTTTCTACAAAAGCTTTAAATAAAGGTATGAAGACCTTGTATCCTTTCTGCACCTTCACAAATATCACCTCTCCTTCCCCAACAAGCTAGGCAATTCCACAAAGATAACTACAGAAGACAAAGCTAACTTTTAATTTTCAGTCGTACCTCATACTACAGGCATATTTTGTCTATGACAATTTAGTATTACAAAGCTGTATTTCACCCAAACAGACCTAGAATTCCTATCACAGTCTACACATGTGATCAAGTACCTGTCTTCTGCTTTTCTAGCCTTGCCACTGTTTGTTTTCACTTTAGATATCTACAAGTTGTAGCGCGGATGTCTTAATGGAAATTCTGAGGGGACACTACAAAGACTTTAGTGCCACAAGCCCCGCTTCAAATGTCCTACTCTCAAGCATATATTTCCTTTACAATTGCAGAAGAGCGTAGGTCCTTTTACCTCTTAGCAGTGCATTCCTTTCTTAATTCATGCAGGGATTCATTATGCTCTTGAAGTTTCTGGTATTCAGTGTGAAATGCATTTTCTAAACAACATGAGGAAGCAAGAAAGAAATTAGCGTCAAGTATTTTTGTACTCAACTGAAGTTTTAAAAGTAGATACTGACACAAATTTTGGCAATAATCCTTCATTTACTCTCAGATGCCCATTTTCCATGTTATGCTGCCAAAGTGGGGAAAGACGGCACAGGAGGAATATAAGCCTTCATGTGCCATACACCATTCACCAGCCAAATACAACCAATGAAACCCCATCCTCCTTTAACACCTGTTCGTCTTGTGTCCACAGTAGTGGAGTAACTCAGCTAAGGCAACTCAATCCTTGTATAGCCAGAATTAAGTAAATGGCAAAACCCTCATTTTTAATAGTGAGTAATTATTTTAGACTCAATTAGCTATTGGAAAAAAAAAAACAAAACCAACTAAAACTCAAAAAAGACCTGCAACAAGTTAAAAAGTTTAGATATACACATAGCTCGGTCTCCAGTAAGCTCCAGAGAGACAGTGATGTAGCATTTTTACTATAGGACACTTTTCAAGTTAAACAAAATGCCAAGAAGAACAAGCATTTCACCTTTCACTTACGTAATATGCCATTACACGGGATTTTTGTCTTCTAGCACTTAGAATGGAATTCTGATCACAGTAACATCCCTCACGATATTAAAACGTGCCTGCATCAAGCAACTGTTTACTGTGTTACAATACAGCTCTTCTGACTTTCTCATACAATTTTAATTACATACAGATTAAAGATTGCTTTAGAGTAGTGTCACATTAAAAAGTTATTTAGAGACAGGATACCAGAAATTTCTGTCCAGAATCCAGTATAACACAGATGGTGAAGAGATTATATCTGGCTGCATATTTCAGATAAAGAAAAGCACATACACATTAGAGCCAGACTAAAGAAATACAAGAAGAGCCCAACACCTTCATTTTGGTCATCATGATCTTAAACTAGGCTACTACTCTTCCAATCAGCGCATTATGAATATCTGCAATAGAAACAGTAACATTTCTATGCTTGCCTTTGTCATGCAAAGTATTTTTTTCCTTATGCAACAAGGCTACTTCTTGACCAAGGGCCTTCTTCTGCCTCTCCAACTCATTACGTAGCACCAGGATCTTCAACTGTAAACATTCACTCTCTTTTTTCTATTGGAAGAAAAAGAGATTTTAAAAAAAAAAAAAAAAAAAAGAGTTTTTCCGCACACAAACAGTTCCATAAAATGGGTGATAGAAGGGAAGGGAATAATAGGACAAGACTAGTGTCTGCCAGACTATAGGCTGAACTCCTAGATTACCACAGGCAATAGATTACCAAAGGCCCTAATCACTTTGCTGCTTTGGAAGAAGAGAAATTCAGCTCTGTCCCACAGTGCTTGTTCCTCCTTTGAGATTTATCTCCTCTCCTGTGCTCAGTGATGCAATGGCATCTAGGGCAGAAATTAAGAGAGGAAGGAGAGATGGGGGAAGGTTCTGAGGACTAGTGCATAGAGACTAACAGCAGAACACTAGGAGCACAACAAGCATTCATTCCCTGGCAAAGGCTCCAGCAACAAGAGGACAAGATGAGCAATGCATTCTACTAAATTGAGGCAGGTGGACTGCAAAAAGGTTGCAAGTCTCTGAGCTGCATTATTAGATCCAATTCCCAGCTTCAGGGTGATGAGAAAAAAGGGATACAAAAGGGAAAAACATACAGCAGGGAGCAGATTACATCACTGCACAATTATATTTGAAGGATCCCATCTTTAAAAGTTTAGAATTTGCTCTGCGCCTACTCTAAATCTGTACCTGTGTTTAGAAAGAATCCATTTTTTCTTTGATGCACTGTCTTCACTAAGAAATTGTCCTGCCATGTGCTTTGTGAAGCAGCATTTTCTATTATAAGTGATGGGTTTTGGTGGTGGTGGTGGTGTTGGGGTGAAGTGTTTTGTGCTTTGCTGTTTTTTTTTTTTTTAAGGAAGGAATATGTACCCTGTTTAATAGATACTTGTTCAGAATAATTTGAAACAGTTTTAAGAAGGAAAAGAGAAGTTATATCTCTTCAGTTCAATAATCACACCCGTGACAGAGTTCAAAACCTAAAGGGGCAATCAGACATTCTCGCAAGCAAGTCCTGTATAAGTACTACGAAACACTCACTTTGTATAACTCTGCTGGCTTTCACTTTTTCAAGCAGTTAATGGAGATAACGTTACTTCAACACTAGCTGCCTGAAAAATAAGTCAGCTCTGGCTGCACTCTTCCCTCTACTTCATATTTGCTTCAATGTATGCTCAGCCTCCTGGTTCAGGATTCCAGCAGAAAACATGACTCAATATTAATGAACGAAACTACAGTTCACATGTTTCTAAAGTGGAATGGAAGCCCAACATGAGTTTCCACCATTAAACAAAGGGGAAAAAAAAAAGGGTAATCATTGCCTTATACCATAGACCATGAATGCTAAAAAGTTGCATCATGTGTACAATTATTGCCATAGTTTTGTTCACACATATTTATAAAGGAAAAGCCTTTGCATGGAAGAACAAAGACATGTGTAACCGAAAAAAACATGGTTAAAAACATTTTAATAGTGAAGATATCAGCAGAAGGCAAAGAAATTCCGAGTTGGAATCACTCAAAGAACATGTTATATTGCCCCTTAAAGAGGCTGACTTCTTTGCTTCTTTCTGTATAATGCAACCCTGTAATTACGAGTGAGTAAAAAAACTCCCATTTTCTCAAACCCTTAAGGCAGTTTGACACTTTTGGAAATTAGCTGAGTTCTGTCAAACCAAAATCCACCTTAAAGCAATAAAGTAACTTCACATCACAAGTTTGCCCTTTCCTGTACAAGGCACCAGACGCATGCCAGTGACTACCAATATGAGGTCACCACAAGCAACTCTTGTTCTGTCAACTGAGCTCAGTCTTTCTGGGCAGAAAGTAGAAACTGTACTGCCAGTACACTTTTTCTGTTGCAAGATCTAATACAATTCCTGCTTAAATGAACGTGTGACCTGAGTGACAGATTTTGCATTAAGTCTGTTCACACAAATGCAAGAAGATGGTTGTTTAACCCACAAAAAAAAAGGAGGCTGTGGGGAGACCTTATCGCCATCCACAACTACCTGAAAGGAGGTAGTAGCAAGGTAGGGGTTGGTCTCTTCTCCCAAGTAACAGGTGATAGCACAAGAGGAAATGGCCTCAAGTTGCACCAAGGGATGTTTAAATTGGATATTAGTAAATCTTACTTCACTGAAAGGGTTGTCAAGCACTGGAACGGGCTGCCCAGGGAAGTGGTTGAGTCACCATCCCTGGAGGTATTTTAAAGACGTGTAGATGTGGTGCTTAGGGACATCGTTTAGTGGTGGACTTGGCAGTGTTAGGTTTACAGTTGGATCTAATGATCTTAAACATCTTTTCCAACCTAAATGATTCTATGGTTCTATTCTATGATCCTAAGATACAGCCAGCAGACTCACCTCAATAAATTCACCATATTTTCTTGTTAAGATTTAGCTATATCATTAAAAGTTTCGTTTTCCTGATAAGCCTCTTATGCACTGTGCAGTGTTTACACTTCTATAGTATAAAAAGCAATTATAGAAAATAAAGGTAAAAAACAGAATGAGCAATCTATCCGAATAACACACACAAATCTAAAATCCATTACATGACACCTCTCTGATAAGTTCCCATTTGAAATGGCAAGTTTAAATAAAGATTTCAAGTTCAAGTGGTTAAAAAAAAACCCAAAAAACTAAAAAAAAACAAAAAAAACCCCAAAAAACATGCTTATGGCCACGACACAATTGCCAGATTCTCCAGCAGGTCTGGTTTTAAATAATTAAACTTACCAGTTCGTTGCTTGTAGATGTACATCTCAGCTTTTCTTCAATCTCCCTTCCTATCTTCTGGACAGTTACCTGAGTCTGTTTAATTGCACACTGGGCTCTGTGAAGCCTGTAAGGAGAAGAGATGCTACAGCTGTACTGAAGGTTCCCCACATGTCTCCTAATGATGAATGCGCCAGCCACTTCAAAACCAGCAGCACTAATACGAATTTAAGATTGTCAGCTTCTATTTTAAAATAAAACACTAAAAGAGGAATCATAACTTGCACAAATTATAAATAAGTATCCAAAGCAAACCAGGAAATCTCTAAATTCAATCAAGTACCAAACATCATTCTCATTTGTTAAAATCAATAGATGCTGATAAGGCAAAACTGTAGGCGAGAGAACAGGTAATTATAGGGATCTCATGTAACAATCTAGTTACAACACTGTTCACAGCAAGCAGACACACACTACGGTTACCATGAGCACTGTTAACATAGGGCAGCCTTAAAAAAGTGCAAGTATCCTTTAGATAACACACAGCTACACAGGCCAAGAGCACAAACTATCCTTTAGTATCTCCAAATACGCTATGGGCCCTTTGGTAACAAAACCATGGGTTTCTTAATCAAATCATATTTGAAATGTGAAAAGATGACAGTGTGCTTCTGCTTATTAGCTGTGGCTTCATGGTGAAGAGGAAAAACTGATTATTTGCCACATTTACTGAAGAAGAAAGAAAAACCCAAAACAAACAGGCAGAAGAAAGAGAGCCACTAACATCTTAAAATTAAAGCAGAGTAGGAATTAACATATTTATTGGAATAAACGAGAGTTGGTCTGAAGACATTGACTATGTCTTTTAAGGCATTCATAGCTTCGCTACCAATGGCTTCTTCTTTTGTAAGGATAATTTTCAGGCGGCCTTGCTGCTGGGATAGGCGTCTAACTAAGGTCTGGTCTCAAGAGCAAATATGTGGTCAGATAACCTACTGCATGATATTAGTGCTTTACCAGGCAAACATAATGAGAAGATAAAGCCTGTTTCAATACATGCTTTAATGACCATCTCCATTTGATCAAAATTAAAAAACTCTGCCTCTTCATAGGAATGCTTAATTTTACTAAAGGAAGGCTATGCACTCACCATGAGCCAAGGACCTAAGCTCCTTCCTTCTACATTCGCTAATCTCTTCCAGATTCATAGGCAATTCAGACATGCTATTTAAAGTTTTTGGCTAACAGTTTTTAATGGTCTGTATGCAGCTATACCAAGACAAGCAGGCTACGTGCTTCTGGTATGAGTAACCACAAAGCACAAATCCTTCCCATACCATCTCATCTCAATTCAATCACACACACTATATATTGGTTAATCAACGTGAGGACAGTGCCTAAGCCACCTAGACACAGAGACATTACATACATACAATGAAGAAAAATCACTGCTAGTAATATTAAATAAGGTCATTGCAATTTAAGACTTTTACATGTTATAACTCTTAAGTGAATGCATTTAAGTTGGACACCTTTAGTTCCTCCACGCTATTGCTCCTCCTAAATGACATGGGTTTTGTTTCAAATTATACTAAATGATTATTTTGGTTTCTTCAGAGCTCCTCAGCCTGCTCATAGCATAAGCAGCCCAAGAGCTGTTTAGGGGTAGCTGTATCCCATCTAAATCATACATCAAGCCCCACAGCTTTGCTGGTTGCCAAAGGCAAGGGTGTGGAAAAAAGACTGCTGAGGCCAACAGCACTGCCTCACCCAAGGGCGCAGGCTCATGTTCCTAATGGAGTACCAAGACCTCCCGGAAACACTTCCTTCTGGGAACTACTACTTATACCTCCCACCTTCCCAAATGTATCTCAAGGCTGTTGACTACATAACATATGGACACACAGACCCAAGCCAAGGTTTGCTGACTATCCTGAACCTCATTCAGAGCTCTGCTGTCACATCACACAGCAGCATCTAAGCTCCTTACTTCAACAGTTTCCAGACTGTCCCTTTCCAAAAGTCTGGAACATTTTCTTTCTGGACATAAGAAAGTCTTACCCAAAACTAAAACTTACGGGAAGAGAGTTTGAACATTTCCCTTTTCCTTTCTCCCCCTTTCAATATTACAAGTCTTCACAACACACCATGTAGGTAGCAAAAATGTGACTGCTGAAAAGTGTTTTACTCTGTGAAAAATTATTTATGAAACTGATTGTTATAAGGGTCATTTGCCACACAAGTTCCTCAACACGATACTCAGCTAACCACCTACAAATTTTATAACAGCTCCAAGTTCTTCTGCCCACGCTCAAGTATAAGGAACAAACATCTGTTCAGACTTCTTAAACCAGTACACACACTAGCATATTTCAGTTTGGTTAATCTATATCTAAAGGTATATTCCATCCTGTGAAGCCTGCTATACAAACTAATTCAGCAATTAAGTCTGTTTTTAATAAGAAACTGGGGTTTAAGCCAAACATCATCCAGTCATTTTCTGCAATATAAAAAAACCCCTACAGTTAAACACGACTGCCTTGATGCCAAATAGCACTATTTACATTCGGTCAACCAGTATCAGTAGGTTTTCTTTCTTGCAATCCCAGTATGCTCACTATTGTTTCAATAACTTTAAAATGGTCACAGTAAGATCACGAACACATCTGAAGTTAAGTCTTCCAAGATTAAAATTTTAGGGACTTCATGTCACAGGAGAAGAAACTATGAACAGATACTCCCCTTCCCCAGCCAAAAAAGCCTTCACTGCACCCACATGGAAATCTTTGGTCATGCAGAAATGACAATACAAACTAAGCCATAAGAACATCAGCATGGAAATTTTGTCCATCATTTCTGCATGCACAAGTCTGACTTAAGTGGAGGCAATTATGATTACACCAATGAATAGAGACCAGAAATGAAAATTTATCTATAATGAATGCAGAGAAACTTCAACACTAATTGTCCATATATGGTTTGCATTTCTAGTCTGAATTCAAGTCCAACTCTACTGCCTAAAGTTAGCACAATTTGTGCTTCGAGTACAATCCGGCTTGGTTTAGTAATTGACAAGAATGAGGCAACTGATGGCAAAATACATACACTATCAGCCAACGCAGGATTCTTCCTAGATTGTTCAAGGTTTTTTATTATTTATTATTAAAATTAGCACTTCCACAGCACTTTAAGAGCTAATTCAGGGCTTCAAGAGGCCACTGGCCTGCTACCAAATTTCCTTTGGCAGTCAGGAAAGCCAAGCCAGTTACAGCAGAAACTCAAGCCTTTTTAAAGAGACAGCTTAGCCAACAGTGTCGTCATCCTGTGTCTGCAGGCTGTTCTGGTGTCTCTGCAGCAGCTCACAGCCATTGTCAGCCAGCAGCAGAGTAATACGAACATTAATTGTGACAGATTTACTGCTGTTGCTTGGTGCACTGAGAGCTGCTGTGCAATTGTCCAGTACCAGGTGAACTGCATGCTGCTGCCTGGGAAAGAACTGAAAAGCAAAGCAGACACTAAAATTCCTTACCACCCTAATACAGGTTGGAAGTAGAGATCCATGAAGCTGCTATTCTACTTCCATTCTCATACCACTTGCTTTGTAAGATGGAGCGACTAAGGAAACTACTTTCCCTTCCTTTGGAAGTTTAAAAGAAAGTAGGATAGACACAAAAATATCAGTCGTGTACTTTAAGCCAAGGTCAACAAAAGCTGCATCTCCAATGAATCTACAAAGAACCATCAAGAAAAATTTCAACATCTCTCTTCTTCACCAGATAGCTCCTGAGCTGATGAAATACAAGCTACTTGGGGTATTTCTCCAAGGTTTTCCTAGCCTGACATAGAATTGCTTCCTCCTCTCCTCACTCCCCAAATCCCTACTTTCTACCAGAAAATGACTGGATGATGTTTGGCTGTAAAATTTGAACCGATTCTAGCATGCAACATTCTGCTGATCAATTCAAGCTGGGTATAGACTTGGAGGGGGTGGGAAAAAAAAAAAAGTTGCCAAGTTTTTTTACTACTTCACCATTACATATCTTTGCAATAACATCCTTGTCTTGACTGCAAGATCAAGTAGTTTTCCTGACTTCCCAAAGACTGCACAAGGCAGCAGTCCGATATAACTTGACTTTACAACTTGGGAATGTGTTGTAATAACACATTTGCTCTTTCAGCTTGCAGTAAGTTTGAGGCAATGTTTGAAGGTTCAGATGAAGCACCTTTCTTCAAGACACACTGCAGTATCCTGCAACTGAGATATCCTTCTTGGTAATGAATTAGTCTAGTGATTTACTAGTTTATACAGCAAGTTCATTCCTGGCTGCAATCTTTAAAAATCTGAAAGCTGGAGCGTAGTGACAGTTGTGCCTATTAAGCTAACATATGCTTATATTTACATTAACAAAAGAGTCTCAGCTTTATTAGACATTTGATACATGATTTTGTAGTTCTATCATAGAAGCAAACAGATATTTGGCGTGTATCAGACACATGTGGATTTTTTATGTACAGAACTTTAAGCCATAAATAAATCAATTAATTACAGCAGTCATATAATTCAGCTACTTCTCAAGAGAAATAAATGCCTATGGTCTTATTTGCCAGAACAACCTTAGTCTGCAATGACACTAAATTTAAACTGAGAACTACTACCAGGGATTTAGAAAACAGAACATAACACTTCTGGCAATAAGTGAGATATAGGATCCTAGAAGTAAAATACCCAAAACTATTATTAAAGAAAAAAACAATCCAAGACTTTCCCATTAAATACCAAAAAATTGGAATGCACACTACTTTATATCAGTCCAGAAATTATATTATGGAGAGTGCCAGCCAGCTATAATATATTTTTTATGTAGGCCCTTAAACCATCATTTGTTACATCTGCTTTCCCACAAGAAAAATTCTTCTAATTTATACTCACACACTCCCCTCTCCCAACTTCCTTAGAAACCTATACTTACAATTTGTCAAAGGCAGGTGTAGGGTGAGAGAACACAGTAGGGAGTAAGAAGACAAAAAGACATAGGTTTGACTTGTTCATTTATGGCATTAAACCTCTACAAGAGCCAGTGCTGTAAGAAACTCAAACAAGACAGTGCTGTTCAAGCACAGATACTTTCCATCATTCCTTCAAACAGTTTTGAACCAACTTAAACATTAATGACTCAAATTAAGTTTCTGAATAATCAAGTCTGCGTAGACAACGCAACACTGGATGTCTTGAGCTATTTGTAAATGGAGAAGAACGGGAAAAAAACCCACATCTATCGGACTGGCAGCAGGGGAGGTGCTGGACTCCAGTGTGAGGAACATTTAGGTTATCTAGCCAATATAGATCATCTTCAATACACGTGAGGAATGAAGGGAAGAGAAGAGTCTTAACATGAAGCACAAACAATATCTTCCAGAAATTTAAGTCACAAAACCACAGATGTCTCTGTCCTCTTATTCCAATTCATAGATTTCACTCCAATATTGGGATGGATTTACAGTTTGACTTTATTAAAAGAACAAATGCATTTGTAGCAAATAAAAGAATTTTCTTTTCTTTTATACCTATGCTTATCAGCTGCCAGGGCAACAGGCAGAATCATATTAAAAATGTTGTAGACATAGCAGGAGGATAAACTATACGCAAATAAAAATTTCTGAAAGGCATAAATATTGTGAAGATGACTCCTACCAAAAGGACTGTGACACTGGTATAATCCAACAGCCTTTTGCCGCCATATCAATTGTCAACATTTCTTAGTATAAGATTCAAGTCTATTTCTGAGACAGCGATTGAGGCCAAGACTAGAGTTTACTGCACAATTGAAAAGGAAGATGCAGAAATTCAGCTTGAATGGGTTACAGGCTCCACCCAAAAAGGGAAATGGCTGCTCTTCAGCTGATTGTGCTCTTCCAGTTGCAGTCCACACAACTGATAAGGTGTTTGTGACAACTGAGCACAGGCCTTATCCACTGGAGGGAGAAGGAGAAACACTGGCCAATATTCAGGTGACTCATTTTTTGAAGCTGTAGACTGTTGAACTTTATTCCTGGAAGCAATCCCCAAAATCAAACTAAAGTTTACTGCCAAGAGAAGTATAATTCTGCAGCTGAAGTAGAGAAGGGAAGTCTCCACCAGACAATAGGATGGTCATTTACACTCAGGAGTCTTCTGCAGCTTCTCAGTCATAGGTACATTCCCCACTCTGCCCTTTTTTTAATTATCAAAGGGATAACTTAATCCATTGTATTTGTTCTCAGTCAAAACGCAGTACTGACTTTCTCTGATGTGGTTAAGTATTCCTGAGCATTCTGGAGATATGACTGCATTCACTGAAACGCTCACCCAGGCTGAAAGATAAAGCAATTAGCTGTACCATTCCTATCACGATAATTAGGACAAAGTTATAACAAAAATTAAGAATAGTCCCAACGCCATTGTTCACAAAATCCTCCACCTTAAACACATCAAGGTATCTGTTAGAAAATTAAGTTTAGTAACATGCTCTGTTTTTCATCCACTCTAAAAAAGCCAGAAAAAAGAAGGACTGGGTTATGACTTCTAATCCAATTCTATATTGCTTCATTTATATGGGCCTTTGCACACTGTCGCAAATAAAGAATAATGCTATTTTGGAATTTCTGCTCAGCTCTGTGTAGTCTCTCTCCTAACAGAGCTCTGAAACTGAACTTGATTGAGAGTTATCACACTTGTACTAAAAATCTGCCACTCTAGGGTGTTTTATGCGTCATGGCACATTAGGAAAGCTGAAGATAAGAGCAGCAACAGCAGCAAACTACTCACCCTGCAGTTAAGTTAAAATACAGAAAGCCTCCACCTCACTCATGCTTCATGTTTCAACTTGTCACGATCAACGTTGCTCTCTTCTACGGATTTTGGCAAAAGTCAGGCTTGTAAATTGATTCTTCTGATGACTGATTGGCCTCAGTTTCCATACAGCTTAGCACCATACAAGTAAAATGCTTGGGAACAGATCTGTCCAAAAGTTTTGATTGCACAAATGAAAATCTCTACGGAACCTCTCAAAAATATTCAGATCCCAGTTTCCATCTCCATCAGTACTTCTCAGGAAGGCACCACCCCACAATTCTAACCCACATGGTTTTTAGGCCAAGACAGATGACACTTGTTATATTGTTCATCCATTTCAGTACTGCTTAATAAAGTATACAGAGGCACTTGAGAGGTCCGATTACAGTTCGCATTTATTTATGCTGGCCTTAGGCCACCTGGGTTTTCATGTCCACAGCCAAGGGGATGCCTGCCTTGTCTTGGCTGCCTGTACTGTATGGAGAGCCAAGCCTTCCAGGTGGAAATCTTTCCTGTCAGAAAGATCAAGCCTGACCATCACAGAAAAAACAATCACACTTATCACTAGCAAAGGGAAGTTTTAGTAGAGGAACTAACTGATTTAAGGGCGTTAAGTCAAGCTAAGAGGAATCCTACTACCCATTCCACGTTTGAGACATCTGCTGAGAGGGGGCGATGGCAGCAGCAGTAGCAACATTAATGTCTGAGAGTCTGCAATGTGAGCCAGCAATTTGATTGCTTAGATACTCACAGGAAAAGCTACAACAAGGAACTGGAAGAGCACCCGGCCATTAGCAACAGCCTTTTCCTGTCACACACCCACCCCACCTTCACAGGATGTGGCACTTTTCCTACTGTGCGAACATCTGTAACTGCAACCTTTAGAAAGGCTTTGGTCACAGCTATGAGTTGAGATGCTTCTCCGAGCAAAGAACAGCAAAGGAAAAAGCTAGAAACAAAACAGTGTAAAGTTTTAAAATAGCAAAAAAAAAAGTGTC
Source organism: Cuculus canorus (assembly GCF_017976375.1). Classification (NCBI taxonomy): domain Eukaryota; kingdom Metazoa; phylum Chordata; class Aves; order Cuculiformes; family Cuculidae; genus Cuculus; species Cuculus canorus. The sequence goes on along the minus strand of NC_071401.1, from coordinate 16,439,060 downwards.
TCCTACCTTCCCTTATTTCTAACTATATATCCAATACCAGCAGCCTCCAGAGGGAACAGGGTACCAAAGAGACACTCCATATTTGCATGTAGTCAGAACTGCAGAGGCTAGAGGCCGAATCCTACCTACTGCACAGTTCCATTGAGCTAACTTCCTTCACAGAGATGAGGGTGGAAGGAGAGAAACTTAAGGGAAGCACAGCTTTATGTGGCTTAACTCTGGGTTTGTTCCCAAATGCTGCACAATAGTTAGTAGCTGACAGCAGGTTTTCTTCCTGCTTTCCCTCCTTTTCACCCTACCAAAAGTTTGGAAGCCTAAAAGCTTGGAATTGTTGCTTACAGCAAGTATACAATAGCAAAGTCTGACTGAGGTACTGTTTGTCAAGACAGGACACCTTGGCACTGTTCAAGACTAGCTTGTCTTGTGCTTCTCTCTAGCTTTAAACAGGACAATGTACCCCTAGGATACATCTTAGCAAAAAGTATTTTAAGACCATGAAGACCTTGTTCACTCCACCATTCTCCACTCAGAGGGCTTATGAAAAGCAGCTTCAAGTTTAGCATATTTTCCATGCATTAAAAATAGCTGCCCAAAGGCAGTTACTATATTTGGCACATTCCACTGACTCCATAGTCTCAGAGAAACTACTCTGAACTACTAATGAGGTTTTCAAGGCTACAACTCTATGTTGACTGTGTATTTTTGTCTCTGTTTCTAGTTTCAGAGATCAACTTGTTTAAGTACAGTTCATTCAGTAAGACTGCTAACAAAAATGCCCGAGATAGGCAGAGCTAAACAAAAGCCAGTTTTGTACTGTGCCCCCATATTTCAGTCTTGGTCACTTAAGATAGTTAATTTCACCATCATCTCAAAGTTTCACACTGCAGACAAACACCATCTACATGTGTATTCTTAAATAATACCTCTTCAGTGATAAGACACACACTCTACTTTAGACAAACAGTGATATTAAAAATGGCAAATCATGAAACAAAGCCTGTTACTTGAAGCACAACCCTGGCCACAGACAGAATATGAAATCCCAGGACAAAAGGCATACTTAAGGCACTAGGACTCATGACAATTTCTAGGAACTTGTATTTCTACTTGTCATGAATCAACATGCCCGATGTCCAACACTGCACTGCAAGTTTCTTTGAGCCCCTAACCTAGAAAGTAGTCATTAGTTTCTAGCTCAGAAGTCGAGCTCTGGTCCTCTTCAAAGTAGTGTTTTGTCACTGGCAATCTTGGGCCATTTAAAGTCACCAAACCTGGGCCATCATTGCTGTGACATGAAACACAGGGAAATGGTCCACTTAGTTTTACAACCTGGTTCGAAAAGTCATGTTTACCCGTCCAGGGCACTGCTACCAGATTTATTTGCTGATCACGAGAGTCAAATAAAGACAGCCTGTGAGGTTCTCTGGAGTTGTTCTGTTTTTTCAAGATTTAATCTACTAGATCCGGTAAACATGCAGCAGTAGCAGAGAAAGCCCTTTAACACCTGGAAGTTTTATTTAAATCAACTTTAGCCAGCTTAGATATTAGCAATATTACAGCACTTGCCTGGAGCTGGTCTTTTCTTTACCTCCAGCACTCAACTTGTACCAGCGTCAGATTTTGTTGTTGTTGTTAAAAGGCAATAATTTTTAGAACAACAATATAACCAAAATGTTTTAATTTATACTAACTCTGGCTAAATAACAGAAACATGCCATCCCATCTGCTGAAGGAATAGTTAAACTATATAGAAAGTGGGTTTGACTGGAGAGATAAAAATACAGGAAGCAAAACTTCAAAGGGGCATGTTTCACTAATTCTTAGGGCACTTTTTGCATCCAGGCAGAATCTGGAATAATTTCAGGGCCTTCCATATTTGGAGGCACAAAAGCTATTAGCAGACCAATTGCTCCAAGTGTCACAATACCATGAAAAGTTGTTGCAGTATACAAGACATTACTTTTTGTATCTAGAAACTGAAGTAAAACTTTAACGTACAGTATTTTAAGCCCATTCTTTAGTGATTGCCAGCATATCTCATCTTCCTAACACTACTTAATTCTGAAAAGTCTATCTTCCAAAGTTTAAAGAAAAGGAAGGATAGAAGACTAAGAGAATAATAAATATTCCCATTCCCAATACTATTCCCATTAGCGCAGCAAACGTGCCGAGAGCTTGATTATGGAGACATGTCCAGAACATGACCTCAGATGCATTTGGCCCACTCCGAGTGTTATGTGAAAGGTGAAACGTGTTACCATATAACCTATTACTACCGGCTACAAAATATTTAGAAAGCCTCTAAGTGACCTTTTTTCAGGAAATCAGACAATATGGCCAAGGGACAAAACACTCAAAAATTTAGCTTTCCAGTTGGGATGGTTAATTTTTGTTAGCTAGTCTTTTTAAAACAAATGGCTGGAAGAACATTTGTCATTTACATATGGCATGAATAACTTATTAGCACCACCACATTTGCCTGAGGATCTTACGCCTGCCCCAAAACAAGAAGGTTCACAAGCTACAAAAGTGCTGAGAACTTCTTTGTATAAAGCTAAGTTCTTTGGGTACTTAAACTTTTCCTCCTGCATAATTAACTTGTAAATCTATGTAATTAAGCATCTCAGCACACAGGCACTATTTTAATCCAACACTCAAAACATTTTCTACTGTTCACACACTCTGGCATGCCTAATTATTTTTTCAATCAATATAATTGGAGCCAAGCATGTGCTTCTCCTTAAGGCCTATTCACAAGCTTTGTAAGTTTCAGTTATTCACTTGTTCCAAGAAGTAAAAAAAAAAAAAAAAAGAAATCATTTCTCCCCCAAAAACACAGTTTTGACAGCAGACAGAGACCAACCACAGAAGTTCTCAGTTTTCAGTTTTTCAAGAGCTAAGTGTTGAGCTAAAAATCTGTGCTCTCAATACATTTTCACAATGTACACCTGATCGCAGTGGCTATTCCACACCCGGCAGCATGGTACCAACAGAATAACTGTGACGCAGACACCATCATCACCAGGACTTACTGTCTTTTTTAACTTAGAAGTTTAAACAAAGCCAGTACAAGCTGTTCTTCATAATCACATCTCATAAAACCACGAGATGTGATTATGAAGAAACCACATGTGTAGCTTGTGAATTTTTACTACAGACAAATATCGTACCATGAGAAAGTCTTCAAAATGTGGGATTTATGTGACCAGATGCAAACCTTTAGAATGTAGACACCTCCCTATTCTCTTTATAGCCAATGGACAGAAGCAGGCAGACAACAATTCATTTCCTCCCAAAGTACATGTCCTGTCAAATGAATAACAACTCAAGTTATGCCCAAGTCTCTGTTCTGGTTCTAAGTGGAACATGCTCTCAAAAAAAACTACGTTTGGAAAGAATTCACAGGCTAGTTACTCAAGTCTGGACTCCTGAAAGAGGTGGCAAACCAGACCACTTGGTAGGAGGAAAAGGACACATGACAAAAAAAAAGACTAGAAAAAGAAATAAACACTATCACCAGTCTTTTGAGCTAGATATCAACGGTAAGCAGCAGCAGAGAAAGTGCACCTGTAAAAAAGCAGTTAACGTTAGAGGGTATAGAAAGAATTCAGACTACACAGACAACTTTGCCTCAGTTGCCAAGGAACTTTCCTAGCTAGGAAGTAAACAGGCAACAATAACACCTAGGTATGGTCACAAATTATAATTTCTAACTTTTGCCAGAACTAGACAACGCAGTGGAACTAGGCTCCTTTACAAGGTATGTAGAATCCACTGAAATAGAATCCGCAGTAGGCCTGGTGCTGAAAACTGGGAAAAAAAATGTTCTTTTTAGTACAAAGCAGACAGAATGGAGGATGTCTTAGCTCAGAGCAGGGCTAAACAGGATTTAAACCCAAGAGCATGCCTAGAAACTGTAAGAGATAGCGCCTGGACTCTCACCTTCCCAAGACTGAGCAAAATGCATGACTCCTGTAATCAGGTTTCAAAACAGCACTGGTGATAATCCAGCAAGAAGAGCTTTATCAAAGCTGACATCTTCATTTCTTATCAGACTTAGGATAGACAGTCAGACAGTTTCAGAATTGGACAGGGTTAGGCAGGACTCCAGTTGGTCAAGTCCATGACCAGCTGGGATAGCAGTGTTTTTCTGGAGCATGCTTCATACTACAAAGAAGTGCAAAGGAAATGTGAAAAAATGCATGAGCAAATTAATCGGGATGATCAGCACACACTTTCTTCTTTCTATTTAACAAAGACTGAACGTTAGGTACCATAAGAGTTGTCTTCTAATGGACTGTGCCACAACCAAGCAGGACTTCATAACACCCCCTCAACTGTTTTCCACTAAAAGCAAGAAGACAGAAATTTATAAAGCAGCCTTTAGTTTAAATATGCTTTATGAAATCAAGAAGCAGCACATTTAAATTTTAAGAGAGTTTATAAAATAAAGAACTGAGTAAGGATCGCAGAGTTAACTTTTCCTGCCGTTTTCTTCACTACAGAACAGAGAACCAACACTTCTTGCAGGCAACAGTGACACCTACTGTTAAACACTACTAAATGCATTCAACTTTTACGACTGATAAAAAAACCAAATGCATTTTTCTAAACGCTTCTGAAAGCATATTAAATACTTCCTTCTCAAGGGTCTCCTTTGTAGCACATCTATTGCTAATACTGCAGAGCTGAAGATATCAACCTGCCTTGTAAAATGCCTTTTAAATACAAATTCCTTAAAGCCAACCTACCAAGTGTTTAAAACCTCTATTTCTCACAGTTACCATTCCTGAATTATTAGAATTAAAGCAGATCTAAAAAAAAAAAAAGCCTTTTTGTTCACCTTCAAATTAGCATTTTGTGTTTTTCACACCAGAGGTACCTAAGTAATCACCCAAAGTGCAGTCACTACATCTTTTTTATACCATATGCGTGCTGGAGTAACTGAATCCTGATTATGCAGTGCCTCTTTTCTGGATTACAAGGGAGAATTATGCAAAAGGTACGTTCAATTCAGTGGTTCAGCACAAAACGCACCACAAACTCCTTCACACACAGGCACTCAGGCATGTAGCTGCTTTGTTCCAACTACAGCATTACCCCACCAAGTTAAATTTTCGCAAGTTGCCTTATTCCCATTGTTCTAATTAATTTAAATAAATTTTAACTTTGTTGAGGAGACCAGAGTAGGGGCTTCCCACAGAAGCTCCACAATCTCAGCATTTGCAAGGCAAGTCCATGGGCTAGCTCCATAGCCAGCTCTAGTCCAGAGTGTTCAAGTGTCACCAGGGCAGAAGCCTAGAGATCACCAAGGAACGTATATACACGTTCCTGCTACCAGCAGTAAATCAGCACTATCTTAGATATCATCTTTGCACATTCCAGTCCAGAGAGCTTTTTTATATTCAAAAAGGCTCCTTCCACAAACACTAAAGAAATTACAATAACTACAGAATATTCTCAAAAACCTTACCTAAGCAAAGAGAAGACATCGTAAGAGTTACGAACACAGTTCTGATCCACCTGGAGAAGACTATTCTTCAGGGTACCTGAGTGATCCTTAAGGCAAAGAAAGAATGTTAATTTAAGAATCAAAAATTTTAATCTTGACTAAAAGCATGTACTTTTGATAGGAGAACAAATGATCTCACATTTAATGTATTTTAATTCTATCTTCATACAGTTTTACGTACAGTAGGCAGAAACAATTTAGGGCAGCAGTAACACAAAGTTCAAGTCTGGTCTACAACAGTACTTATCTATGAAGATGTTAAGGACCTATTATTTTATCTGGGTTCTAGACATGGAGTGTGTTTTATTGAATTTATAATCCATTACTGCACAACTTTTATGCCCAGAAACTCTGAGGGATGCAATTTACAGTACTGCCAGTCTTCAGCTTCATATTCAAGAGCCTATTCAGTAATGTGACAGAGGTGTACAACACCACAAGATAGAGCTCTATTCTTTATCTATCCTCTAATACACTTAAAAGATCAAAGCAATCTTGCTTTTGAACGATGCGAACAAGTTTCTGGAAGTTACAAGAAAAGTATGTAATTCTAATGTGACCAAAGTGTAGATGCTACCCAAAAGGCAGGTCTGGTTTTATTTCTATAAGGAGACAACAGAAAGGTAGTCATGAACTGAAAGGTATACTTGCTTCCCTAAATGCACTTTCTGAGAAGACATCCCTGCAAGACCAAGGGCAAGTCTTACCAGTCACGAGCAGCAAGCATAAAATGGTTGAAAGAAAATTTGAAAGTTAAGAAGGCATTGAAGAAGCCAAAGAAGCAGCAGCCTGGTTTTAGGAAAGCCAGTATAGTACTCAGTACTCAATTCTGTTGAACCTGGTTATAAAATGTTTTTACACACAAACGTGCAGTGTCAGACAAAAAAAAAGCAGATTCAGAAAACAGCTAAAGGATTGGGAATACTTTAAGTACAGGCTGACAGCTTCTAAAATATCTCTGAAGCTCACATTTATTTTAGTCAAACATTGGTCCAGTTCAAGCAGATCCAAATAGAGTTTTAGTATATGATTACTAGAAATGATGAAACTAAGAGAGAAATACAAGTGCTTCACTGGTGCCATGCCTGAAAGGAAACAGGAAAATAAGTTGGACGTGGTTGTGACAAAAGAAGCAGAATCCTGCTGAAACCTTCTGGCAAAATTACTGTATAATTTGTTACAAACTAATAATTAAAAAACTTGAAAAAAAGTTGGAGGTACAATCGCGTGAAAGTCAAGTGTGGTTAAGAACAAAGCAGCTATGATTTGCAGTGCATATTTGTATTTACATTGAGAAGAAAAGCTGTAAATGCTAGAAGAGGAGTTACACGAGCACTGTCAGACACCTACAGTAAAGAAGCAATACCCTTCAGGCTTCAAAAATAAACAAAGGCTTTTAAAACCTTATTTACCAACTTTTTTCTTGCCATGAGCTAACTCATCCACAGCAGCAAGAAAACTACAACTTGAATAAGAACATTACCCAAATAAAACGTTCATCTTTTTCCATTCCTATCAGCAACAGCCAAGTTGCTGCTAGACAGAAGAGACAGAATAAAGATAAAATCCTAAATATCTAATTATCGCTGAGCATAAAGAATTTAAAAGCTTTCTGACATTCAGTAGGAGGAAAAAAAAATAAAAAGTGAAGAATGAGGCCCTGGATATGGTTCTTTTATTCTGGTACAGCAGTAAGGGCTATACTATAATTGCCTTGCTTGACTAGAATTTCCCCACTGGTGTTACTGCTAGAGTTTTCTACTTTGCTCATTTTTGTGACAAGAACTTCCTACAAAGCAAGTATTTCAGACACAAACCTGTAGTTTGAAGGTTACCTTATAGGTAAGTGGGCTTGAAGGGTCTAAAGTAGTAGATAAAGTGTATTACCTACTGAAGCTGTTAGCTTCCAGTGCTTCAGTTTTATATTGAATGTTCAGCAATTAAAATAGTCCTACATAGGCATGTTGCTCTCGCTTTGATCACCAAAGAGATATCCATTTGATCAATGAATCCACAACTTTCATCAATAAACAGTTGTGACAGTGCCTAACATCTCTGCCCTATTTCAGTTTATTCTGCTACAATTGCTTTCAGGCTCTCACCTCTCTTAATACAAGTACATTTACAGGGTAGAAATGTAGGAATTTGCATTTAGTTCCAGATGGATCAAGCAATGCTCAGAAGTACAACTACAGTGCATTTTGAAACTCGGAGTTCATAAAACATTGCCAGAATGTTTTAGTCCATCTCCAAAAATTTCTTATTTTGGCTCATAAATAGCCTTAGTTAATGACAAATATTTAATACACTAATAAAACATACTTTATTGTCAGTCTCCATAAATCTACTTTGGCAATTTACTTAGTAGTCCAAAGAATTATTGAAATAACACAGGTTACTTGGAGAATGGGAAAAAAAAAAAAAAATACTATCGTTTTACTTTGTCCATACTGAGATGTGCAAAAATAGAGGACACTTCCAACGCTGACTGAAGTGCCTTTGTGCACAAGGTTTTCATACGTGCCAGTGCAAACTAAAACTGCTATTCCATCCATGCATGATTTCAAAAATTCAGGCTTGTGACTAAGATACCGTGCAGTATCAGAGGCCACCATGACCACCAGAAAGAAAAAAAAGCACTGCAGGAGATCAGAAACCTGACACCGAAACTCCCTTCCTACAGGAGGTTTCAGATGGTGCTTCATAAGTAAAGTTCAGTACAACCACCAAAGTGGGGCTGCATAATATTTAGAATATACAGCATTGAAATAAACACTATAAAGTAAGACCAACTAAGATCAGAAATACGCCTTAGGTGCACACAGCTTCTGATGGGTACAGGAAGAACTTGCTTCTGCCAACTAGTTTGGCTTGAACAGCACACAAGTCACTTAAATACAGGAAATATGTATTATAAAAGTAAAGATGCAGGTAAAGGGACTGACAATTGAAGCAATCAGAAACTACAGAGCAGAGTGGCAAATTTCTAGGCCTTGCAACCCAAAAGAACCGAATATATTGTAGGGAAGGACACAGAAGGAGATTATTTGTGCTCTACGTAGGCTACGACTGCATCTTCAACTGAGCTACAAAGCATGTATAAGAGTTAAAACCAAGATGCACTCAAACTTTACGAGGCAAGAAGCAAGTCCTGACAACAATAAGGAAAAAGGATAGTGTTGCCGTCACTGATTTTAGGCCCAGATTATTAATACTGAAATTGTGAAAAAGCAGAATTGCATCCTGCTTCAGGAAAACTGAATTTACAGCAATCGGGAAGCAGAGTCTGAACTGTGTACCAAACCATCTACAACTGGAAGGATAACAATCAAAATACAAAACAGAGTTTGGAGGCTTGCATATACCTCGAGCGCTTTGCACACATGGCTTCCCTTGTGCCTTGCTCCACATTCCCCACGTGTGAATGGTCACCCATGCTGCTACCTGTAAAGCCATTGGCTCCATTCAAAGTCCCACATAACTGGACTTGCTAGTTGGTTGTGGCTAATGCAGAAACTGTAGCAGTGTTTCAAGGACTCATTTTTTCTCCAGCCAGGCACTCCTTATAGAACAGCAGTTTCAGATTATAAAAACAAACCTTTCAGCTATGCTATTTACAATAGGCAAATTTAAACTTTTTCATAATCAATTAAATCAGCATTGCCATAGAACTAATTTGGCTGCAGTCATAATACTACCTGGACAAGCACAAATACTACAGAGGAGCCTTTGGAAAAAAAACATGGGGTGAAACAGTTGCAACACAGAGCAAATAAACAGCTTCCCATTTAAAAGCTGCAAACTCTGGTTTCAAGAGCGATAACCAAAACTCGACACGCTTTTATATGGCACGCTTTGCCATGAAAATAAGACTTAACAGCCATAAGATTTTCAAAATGCTCTACATTTGAATGAGATGTCTGCCTCAAAGAATGAAGTCAAGGTTTATTTTCAATAACTAGGGATTTTTCAGCCCTAAAATGAACTCTCAGTCTTGCCAAAACAGTATTTCTTCTCAAAACGAAGCATTTCAATGTTCTGAGCATCCAAGTGTGAAAATTTAAGTTAGGAGTTGATTTTCAGCTCATCACCAGCACTAACAAGCCAGAACAAATATCAAATACCTTTACCTTCTGTTCAAATGAAGCTCCGTAATAACCATCATTGAGACCAAAAATAATCTCATTTGGGCTTCTTGCATGTATCTGCAAGAAGAGAAAACATACAATTTTACAGTCAGCTTACTATGACTTTACACTGCAAATGAGCATAAATTGCTGTTTGATGGTCAAGTACAGGTTTTCAGCACCTCTAACTCTAGCACATGAAACTTGAGAAAACTGAATTTAACTACAGAAAATGCATTTGCTTCGTAACTTTTACAACAGTCACTGAATATGTTCAGCCACACTATCTCAAAATCAGAAACACCAGCCAGAGCATCCTTCCTACTGTTGCATTTCCAGCTAACAGAAATAACTAAGAGACCTAGAAACTAATCAAACAGATAAGTCTCGAGAGTAAACAGCCTTCACATGATCATTATCTAAAACAATACTCAATAGTAGGCTTCTGTGGTCACACTAGACACAAAATTAGTGTTCAGCACTATAGCTAATAACCTGCTATTAATATAAAGAACTTTATTTCAGTTAAAACCATGCACTACAGAACAGTCTTTAGGAAGCCGTTTCTTCGGTCCAGTAAAAACAAATTGAAACCTACACTCTGAAGGGTCTAACAGCAATACAGATAATTTAATGGATAAGCAGTCCATATGGTACTGTGTTTTAGACCTGTGATTAAAACAATGTCGGTAATACATCAATGTCTTTTATCTACTGCTGAACAGCGTTTGCACAGCGCCAAGGCCTCCTGTGCTTCTCACTCTCACTTTGCCCCTGCAGTGAATAGGGCTGGGGATGCACAAAGGCTTGAGAGGGGACACAGCTGGGACAGCTGACCTGAAGTGGTCAACAGCTCCATGTCCAGATGCAGATCCATGACAACTAGTGTCCCTCAGGGGTCCATACTGGGGCTAGTACTGTTTAATATTTTAATCCATGATACAGACAGCGAGATCAAGTGCACCCTCAGCAAGTCTGCAGATGACACCAAGCTGAGTGGTGCAGTTGTCACAGCAGAAGGACAGGATGTCATCCAGAGTGACCTGGACAAGCTGGAGAAGTGGGCCTCTGCAAACCTCATGAGGTTCAACAAGGCCGAGTGTAAGGTCCTACACCCAGGTCAGGGCAACCCACAGTTTCAAAACAGAATGGGGGATGACGTGATTGAGAGCAGCCCTGAAGAGAAAGACTTGGAGGTACTCATTTATGAGAAGCTCAACATGAGCCAGCAATGCATGCTTGCAGCACAGAAGGCCAACTGCATCCTGAGCTGCATCAAAAGAAGCGTGGCCAACAGGTCCAGAGAGGCTATTCTGTGCCTCTACTCCTACAAGAAAGCTGGAGAGGGACCTTTTACAAGAGCATGTAATGCTAGAACAAGGCGGTGGATTGCTTTAAATTGTAAGGGGAAGATTTAGACTAGACATTAGAAAGAAATCCTTCATGACAAGGGTGGTGAGGTACTGGAACAGGTCACCCAGGGAAGTTGTGAATGCCCCCTCCCTGGAAGTGTTCAAGGCCAGGCTGGCCTGGTCTGGTGGGAGGTGTCCCTGCCCATGGCAGCAGAGGGAGTGGGAATTAAATGATCTTTAAGGTCCCTTCCAACCCAAATCATTCTATAATTCTGTGAACTGACCAAAGGGATATTCCATACAACATTATCGCAGCTTAGCGGTAAAAAATAGGTGTCAGTCTTTGCAAGGCAGCTGTTGCTCCAAGACTGGCTGGGCATTAATCTGCTGGTGAGAGGCCATGAGTGACCACCTTTGCATTACTTATGTATTTTTGTTCCCCATCTCCCCTTTTTCCTTTCAATTATTATTAAAGTGTCTTTATTTTAACCTAGGAGGTTTTTGTCACTTTTGCAATATGGGCTTCTTTTTGAGCCGCTTTTACTATAAGCTCCACAATACAGAGAACACCTCACATGTCACCTCTTCCCAGACTGAAGAGCTTTGATGAGGTATCATTACTATGAGAATGGATTAAAACTATAATACAGACAAACACTATGATCTATACTCATTTAACTATACATACAATCATATAGCTGCGTCCTTGAATCAATGCACTGCAATTTAGAGCGGAGTGCTTGCAGTACCATTTAAGAGGTTCAGTCAGCAACAGTTGACCGAGTTAAAATATTCAGCTAGTCAAGATTTAAAATGCTGAAGTAAGTTAACATGTATCTCTGCAATCAAACTTTAAAATACACATTTCAATTGCATTTATTTCCTTTCTTAGCATTCTACACACTTGTTCATCCAGACGTTTTATTTCCTGAAGTAAAAAGTTGAGAGGAAACCATTTTAACATTACCTGCTGGCCCAAGTACTTTAACCCATCTAGATTGACCTTCCATTCAATCAAAAGCTGGAAGTGCTCCTTCTTGCCACCCCAGATCCTCACAACAAAACAAGACACAGAGGTATCGAGACGATCAGGCATTATTCCAAAGTCCAGACTCCTCCATGTTGGATTCTGTAGGTATTCAAAGAGGGATAAAAACAACTCAAATAAGATTAAACTAATTCTAAAATTCAGAAAGTAGCAAAATCCATGTCAAAGAACAAAAAAAACCTTAAGAACAACGAATATCAGCCAATTCAAGGTTCACACAGAGTTGAAGCCAAATGGCTCTGCTGCTTCCTTATTCTGTTTTCTAGAGAAAATTCTCAGTTTAAAAGCTACATGTCATACTTCAGGAACACATGAGTGGGTTCTGCTTCCTTCCAATATAAGGTGTTGAAGAAATAACTTCAGAATTTACTAGTTCAGTTTAGCCAAATCAGGAACTTAGAAGTGGAAGTAAGATTTCTTTCCAAGTTATAATTCAGCTTCTGAAAACTAGCATATAGCTTATTTTGCTGAAGTTAAATTTAAAATCATAGAATCATAGAATCACCAGGTAGAAAAGGACCCACTGGATCATCGAGTCCAACCATTCCTATCAACCCCTAAACCATGCTAATCTATTCACCAATAAGTACGTATGCATAATTTATTTACAGGTTCGTTCACATTCTTCCCCTCTTTGATTGATGTTGATGGCAATCCTCAAACATTGTCACTAAGAGCTCCTCTTTACTCCAAGAGACTAGACTTGCATCTCAGCTTTACAGAAGCAGCATATGTGAAGCTAAACTGCAACATGTATTCCACTAGAACTACAATTTGCAAGCACAATGAATTCCAAAAACTTAAATTCACCTTGATAATATTTCTATTAAGAACTTGTAGAAACTGTTGTAATTGGCCAAAGCTGCAACCAAATCAAGGCACTCCCACACTGCTGGTGCCAAGAGCCAGATACCAGTTTTAGGACTTTCACAGGATGTCCAAGTCTAGAAATGGCAAAGCCCTTTTTATATGCATCTCCCTCCTCATCTGCAGACAGAAATGGCAGCTCCTCCAAAATAAAATGTAGGAATCCACTACCCCATGAAAGAACAAGCTTTTCATTCTAGTGCCTAAGCAGCCCAGAACAGGCCAAGCATCTCTGAACTGGTATTAGGCAATTTAGAATACAATGCCTCTGAAAGAGATGGGAGAGGCAAAGTAGCCCAGTAAGTATTACAGAAAGAATGCAATAATCAAGTTTTCCTATGGAACAGGGATATTTGGTAGCTATTCAGGCACAGGAATACCAGGTCATTAAAACACTCGCAAGTGATGTACAGAATTTGCCTAGGACATCTTTTATCTAGATTTTTTGTCATTCTATCCAATACTTCATTTGGTTAGATTCCCTTTTTGTTGTTCCTTTTCCTGATTTAGAATAAAAACTCAAAGTCCTGAAGTCTCAAGGAACTTGACTCTTGCACAAGCTAAGAGCCTTGCAGATGTAAACAACGTTTTCTCCATTTGGGAGGTTTTCAAAGCATTTACAACCCTATGTGCTACAAATGGTGCAGTTGTACCTTGGTAATGCAGATATTTAGAAGTCTGTTTACCAGGTTTTCAAACACCTGCAACATCCTGCTCCCACAAAGAGACCTGGTCTCTTCACTGATCTGAACTGGAAAATTTAGAAACTCCACAGCACTTCCACGCTCAAGTTTCCTAAAGCTATTAGCTCTTCAAAGAATATACCTGTTTATATATGCAGGTAGATGTTCTTCAGTATTCAGCTACATGATAAAGAGGTGTTCAAAGAAATCAGCGGTATATTCTGCAACACTGTTTGACTCTCCCTTTATTTGAGGGTGTTGCAAGCACGGCTTCCACTTCTACACCTAGGCTGCTAAACTGCACAGAATGAGCTTCTAATGTATATTACTTTGGGTGTTCAGATTCAAGCGTTCCACAAATAAGCAATCTGTAGACACTGAAATAAAAGCAGCTACTTCTGTTGCCAATACCAGCAAGAAGAGAAAAAAAAAATTATGAACTGCAATCTGCATTACAATGCCCGCAATCTTCAGATTCTGAAAGAAGTTAGACCCAACTAATACTACTTTGCCCGTTTGGTGTTCTCAATATTAAAAATGGTTATATATTTTGAAGCTAAACCTGAGCACTGAACAATTTTCACATTAAAACGCCCCACCCTTGGAGTGTTTGGTGCTATCTACAAAAGTACCAACAGATTATAGCTCCACAGCTGTTAAAACAAACTTGCATTTCTACTATTCAATAATTCACTCTATTCCAACCCTTGTGAAAAGAACCTGGAAAGGAGGAGGAGAATAAAGTGAAGCTTCCAGAAGAACTGAAGAATGTAAATACACATTTAACAGTTACACCATTCAGCAAAGAAATCAATATACTGCAATAAATACATCATTTTAAAAAGGAAGTTTTTCTATATTAAAATAACTTACCAGAGAATTCTTGATCACTTCACTCCTATAAAATTCTAAAGAAAAATGAGTAAAAAAACCACCTTTAGATTAGGTTAAACACCAATACAAATCTTAGTATTTTAGCTTTTTGTATTTCAAATAAGTCATACATATGAAAGACAAATGCTAGTGGGTCTAGTTTATCAGCAATAAGTGGATGAGAAAGACTTTAAGAAGCAGACATGCTTTCGACTAAAAGTAGTCACTCACATTTAATTATTAGAAGCCATTATTTAAATTTAGCATTTCATCTTCATACCCAAGATAATCCCCAAGACGTGCTCCCATACTTTACAATATTTGGATGACATCTGCAAAGTGACTAGTTTGTCATACAACATCTTCCTGGAGGAGTGTAGCATGGATAAACTAATTGCACTGCTTTCCTGAAGAGTAAGGGTGACCTGTTCCAGATGCTTAGAAAGTGAACAGCCAAATTACCCCATGGGAGGTGCCAAGAACCCTGTATTTAAATGGAAATAAGTAACTGCTGACATATGGGCCTTGTCTTTCCCAGCCAAAATAAGAGCTTAAAAGTCTCTAGGTAAACAGCTCTGGAGGCTGGAATACAAATTTTGTACATTATCTCTCAGTCCACTGAGTCCAAGAACAAAACTTTGATGGACTGCTGAACAGTCTCGTACACCAAACACTGCAGAAATAATGATCAGTTACAGGTTCAATCAACCACCACAGGGAAGCCTTAGTAGCAAGCTAAAGTTATGTATTAATTTCCTTCTAAAACAGCAACCTTAAAAGCAAGGTTCAACTACACTAGCTAAAAATAAAAATTAGGAGAAAGCCAAAAACTATCTGCAAAGCTCCAAGTGTTGATCATATCAAGAGGAGCATAAAAGTATAGCTTTAACATGTCTCCACAGGCAAGAAGTATGTATCATAGTGGAAAACAAAGCATTAAAGAGAAATGAGACCTACCACTCAAACACAGTTATCAAAAGCAGAAGAGGAGCTTGGATGCTTCTTGTCATTGCTTGAGAATTCTATTTTTTGAAAACTTCAACAGTACTAAGTGGTGGTTTATGTTGTCTGAAATAACTGGTATGCAGAGTGAAATGCTCTCCCACACACAAAGAAATCAGGGCTCCAAAAGTTTTTCTTTGCTCTTGGGTGTTCCCAAATTTTTTAAGTTAGCAGTGGGGGGAGAGAAGAGCAACAACAAAACCAGGCTGATTCTTAAGAGAGATTACCAACCAGACCGGTCACCTGTTTTGCTTCCTTGCCTGCTAACACTGAAAGCCTTCCTGAACTTCATACAGCTAAAGAGCAGCTCTCTTACAATGCTAGCACACGTGATGCAAATAATGGCAGGCAAGAAAAGGGCAGAGAATATGTAATGTAAACATAATTTAAAAAGTCGATAGCAAGCCTGGTTTACCTTTGTATATCTTGGTGTTATCACACAAGTGAAGAGTGAAGTAGGTATCCAAGAGGCGATAACCATTCTTATTGACAATATTACGTGCAGCAATATTCCGAAGATGACGAAGCCGGCGCTAAAAATAAGAAAAAAGCTAAATAGTTATAGTACTCTCTTAGATTCAAATTAATTTATTTTTTTTTAATTAAAACATTTTAATGCTTTCCAAAGCACTATTGTCAAGAAAAAGTCTGACCGAACACTCAACTTTCTTTGGCACAAAGCTAGTGTGAACCACATGCATTCAGCAAAGAAACTGGCTGGACAAGTAACAACTAGCATCTATGAGCTCAGATGAAGCAACAGTGATATAGAAGACAAATTAGTCTTACTTGTGTCCTGTTGATAATTTTTATTCCACATGTCTAAATCATCCCAACTATTCCAGCAGTTTCAAGCAAGTATGTGACTCTATTAGCATCAAAGAGCAGCGGTATCACCCAGGTGTTCTGCATCAGCACACTGGAAACACTTCCTAGCCAAAGCTATTTTCAACAATCACTAGTGAAAAAGAGTTCCAACATAAACCAGCACCTAATCCACAGCCATAAGTAACAGGCTGAACAAAGCTTCCTGAATTCACAGCAATCCTGGAAACTGCTGTAACAACCTTAAATAAAAGCAAAACACATCAGAAAGACATAACCAAATTTTCAGGGAAAATTAAGGGCACAGTCAAATTTGTAATGTCTCTCAGCTACCTTCTGCTTGGATAACCAAGACCTTTTCCCTTGGATTGGATACACCGGAATATGTCGCTAAAATCTTTAGTTTAAGTGATTTCATCCAAATCCAACACTGTATTAGCTTTCTGAAATTCTGTATCTCAAACAAAAGTAATCAGATTCAACCAATCCCTCCCTTCCAAGTGCTAAAGAGTTTTAATAGTTGTGGCTACAGTCCTCAGTTTCAAAGCACACTATGTCCTTTGTCTTTGACGAGTTTTAACATTACTAGCTCACTGTTAAATTTAACTAGTTAACAAGGCAACTTTGTAGGACTGCCAGTCGCTCTTAAGTCATTGCTTAGCTGTGGATCTTAGTTTAACTTTGAAAACCCATGCATACTTAAAACAGACTACTGTGAACTTAGCACTCGGCAAACTGCCATTTAAAATATATTAAGTTCTCACCAAATCTTTCAGCACCATACTCTCACTCTCCCAATCAATCTCCCAATCCACCAGTGCCTCACCCATCTACCACAGGGATGTTGACAAATGGCTTCCCATCCTTTTTGGATCACCACAAACCACCTACAAGGCTCAAACAACTGGTTTAGTGCATCCTCTTACCACAGAGTTCATTTTGCAGTATAATTCTTTTTCCCAAAAGCTTGTTAATTTCTAGGTCTGGATCTACCTTAAAAGAAACACTCTCACATTGACCAAAAGTGGATGTAAAATGCTTTCAAAACCACAAAACAACTTTTCTGTTTGCCGTTTGTCCTAAAAGGCTTTTAATAGGAGTTTGAAACACCACCATCTTTTTGGAATCATAATATGACACTTGATATTACTTCAGTGATGTATTTGCTTTCCTTCCTGAAAATATATAGAAGGAGTATTAAATTTCTGTTCACGTGACAGACTCAAACCCCTAGTGGATTCATTCCTGCAAAGTCTACTTACGAGTTATATTAAAAACAGAGCCTGAGATGGGAGTCCAGATACATCTAATATAGACAAACAAAACAAAATTTAAAAAAAACCACCAAAACCTTCAAAGCTACACGGTCTTATTTTGTTAGAAATGGGTATCAAGAATGACAACTAAGTCTCATTTAAAAAAAACCTAGACGGACATTGTACATTGCTTCAAATCTAATCTTAAAGCCATGTAGTTTTGCTGGCCATTCTTACGGGCAACTTAAACACTCCTTAAGAAATGGCTTTCAACATACATTGCACTCAAAAATTATTCAAGCGCTTTATGTGCCATCTCTCACCTCTAATTAACTTCAATGCCATACTAACCAATCATCTACCATGTTCATTCCCTCTTTTGTTTCTGAATTTTTTTTAATCCCTTACAATCCAAGAAGATTAGCCCACATCACAACTAACAAAGAGGGCAACTCTCTTCAGGTCTTTTTAGGATCGCAAACTAACTACATGACTGTTTTAAGTAGTCTGTTACAATGAACTTGCCCTCAAAGCCAAGCCAAACGAGTTTATCATCTTTCACTACACACAATGAGGTTGGAAAAAGGTGTAGATGTCACTAAACCTACACCTGCACCTCTGGACAAGAGCAGAGTCCTTATCTCCATAGTTCGTGACTTCTTTGCACCCTTAAAGTCTGGAATTTATCCTTAAGTGTGAACTCTTACTTCTCCCAAACCAGCACAAAGAGGAACATTAAATCTGGGGCTGTCAGACCACAACCTAGTTCAAGGCTCAACAAACAACAGGTGTGCATTTAAATTTCCAACTTGGTCATCACCCTCATCCTGTCTTCTGTCCCATACTTAGCCCATCTGATAGGGAACAGATTTTCAACATGGACAATGTTCTTGCTCACATTCTTTAGTATGAGGTCATGATGACAGAGGGACTTGGACCCTGAAAACCATCCAGTTTGGCCACTACGTTGCTACTGATACTATACCGCATTATTCAGATTTCCTCAGAAGTCAACAGAGGTACCACTCAGAAGCAATTACCTCTCCTGACCAAAGGTAATTAGCTTTAGCCGGGTGACCATCATCTATGAAGATATATCCTAAAGGCAATTCAAATAGGCTCTAAAATTCTTCACCAAGGCTTGCAGCTGTTCTTTGACAAAAAAACAAGCATTATTTTGAGGGAATTTCCCTCAAAATGAATAGTTAAGTGTTACCTGCTATGTGTTTCGTATAATTTTTGCTTGAGAATTTAGAATATGCAAAACAAAAAACTCACTGTGTGGGCAGTTCAGTTATCACTGGCAGCAGCCAAATCACCCTGCTGCCAGCCTCCGCTGCTTATACATGTTGCCACATCACCCTTATCATTTGTACCACCATAAATAAGCACTTATGCAGCTGCTCAGGGAATCACTCTGGGGAACCAATCTGGATGAAAACTAACCACCTTTCCCTTTTCCTGAGCCAGTTTCACCAGATCAGTTCCTCAATATGGTTCACAATTAGCCTGTAAAAGCAGCTGTGCTGATGAGAGAGGGGACAGTGGAGCAACAAGCAACCAAAGGCAGACAGGACCACTTAAATGAAAACACCAGCTTAAAATGTGTGGAGCTACATACAGCCTGGCACTTCAAGAAAACCGAAAAGTGTTTCACCATGAGCTATCAGAGCATTTCAAATTGCAAAAGCAACACTATAAAGAAGTGACCCATTACAATTTACACTGAATACAGCAGCTACCAAATAAAACTGAATTATTTCATTTCCTTTTTCTTCTAGATGAAGTGGAAAAAAAGTAGACACTTCTAACCAGTGCTAAGTTTTAGTTATCTTCATCAAAAGGAGAGTTTCCCACAGATGAGATGCTGTGCAACTAGAAGAGCCATTCCACAAAGTTCAGTTTAAAATAAAAGTGCTAAAATACAAGTGCTTTGGCAGCCTCATGAGTCACATAACTTAAAACAGGCCAGCCATGTTTGCAAGCCAATATCACAGGATCTGCCTTCATAAAAAAAATAAGCAAAATATGCAGATGAGCACAGAAAATTTTCTCCTCAGCTGACAGTCTATTAGCAACATGGTACTGAAGATCAGACACTACGACAGGTATCTTAGTAAGATATCCAACTGAATTAAAAAAAGAAAGTTATTTTCCAGCAGAGCACTAATTTAGGTAAGCTCCAAGAAGCAGAAGTGATATCAATTATTTAACTTTTCCAACAGCTCTGAACTTAGTGCATGCAGCCTGAAGGATGGTGTATCTGGATCACTGATTAGCAGAGTAGTAGAGCAGGTTTAACACCTCATTCTAAGGGGTTTGCAATACACAAGTTATATTCATCACCACAACCATCCCAGCCCTTCCTACTTCCCAGGGAAGTCAATGGAGCAGTGAAATTAGAAGGTAAGCCTTGTTATAATTGGATTTAATTGCCAGTCTAAATTGCATTTAAGTAAAAGCAAGTGCTACACAGTAACTCTGTCTGTGCTGGCCTACATGAAATAAATTTAGTCCTTCCTTCTACCTTAAAAATAAATTACTACAAAGCAGAAGAAATCCACTGATTTTCCCCTAGAGGACATCTTGAGCAGCAGCTTGTATTTTAAAAACGCTGCTGGAGTTCAAACATACCACAAGTTATAAGTGTACAGCTTTCCCAAGGACATACAGAAAGGCTGATCATAAAATCTCTAGAGGAGATCAGAAGAACAGAGCCTACCACCAGGTTTCACCTCTCTTGCCTGCAGAGCCACAAGACTGGCTTCTTGGAATTCAAGAGCAGCGTCTGAACAGAGCTGCCATGGAGCACAGCAAGATCATCCATGCTCGGGAACCAACAGCTTCTCTGAGAAGTCAGGGGTCTTTTTTCTTGTTTAAGAAAAGCACACACTTGTCATCATTCTGAAGAACTATTATCAGTTGTTTAATGTATCTTGTGTTCTCATTCAATGACTTTCTGGTAACCTCTCTGGATTTACCTCAGGCCATAAACGAGCCAGACTGCTCAAGAATAAAGTATTTTAATCAACAACCTTGTTAACACTTTTCTTTTTCATCAGATGATCCCGGAACTCTTCAGTCTACCAAGTCTTCTGTGGTTTAAAGGACCAAAAGTACCCAGTCCCTTCATGCTTTAATTCCCTCAACACTAAAATACCATAATCTTTCACTGCCTTCTGCATCTAGATAGTTGTTCCCACGCCAGACAATGTTTTCTTCTGCATTTGTGCAATGTCAGGGTCAGGGAATTTAACCAAGGTAAAGCTGGCAAAAAAGAAGTTATTTTGAAACTTGCTTAAGTTCCTCTGATTCAGCTCACTACAGCTACTCAGATGTGCCCACCAGAAAAGCAGGATAGAGCACACAGACTTTAACACTGCAGTTTCTTGATAGCTTAAACTGATCCAGACACCACTCTTTGCACCCCCCTGACACTGAAAAAATTAAACAAAAAAGTTATTCAATTTTTTTGTCTAACAATCTAGTACCAGTAATAGAAAAAAGTCAGTGTAAAGATGCAGGGTGGGGAAGAGGGGAAGAAAAGCTATTAGCTCAAAACAAGAGAAGGAAATGCACTATTAACAAAAGGTCTGTACTGTCCATAGAATCACAAGGAGAACAGTAACTACCTACAACAGTCTGAAGTATTTGCAGAATTTCATAACTGTTTGTTCAAGGTCCCATATTGAGTAGCAAAAACGAGCACTGAGAGTTCCAACTCCTCTTCCATCTTAACCACTTTATTATTGTCTTACAAGAATCAGAAAATCGTAACTGAAACACAAAAATTACATTAAGTATACCCAAGCTCAATGAGGACACAGCCAAACACCATCTTTCCACCCTCGCTACTTATCTACCACACTTAACTAGTTCAGGCTCCAAGTAGGAACCATGAAGCTTATGTCATTAATATGGGCAACGGCTAAGCTTTATACTTTATCACATGGAGACTACGATTTTATCAGCAGCTGAGATGATCTAATGGCTAACCGCTGGGAAAAGGATGATATCCGTCTTCTTTCCATCCTGCATTTGCCTCCTCCTCCTGCTCTCTCTCCCAGTTGCACAGTCTGCCCTATTTAGCACTGCCTCTTCTAGCAAAACTATGAATTCTTGCTCCCAGCAGAAACACTAGCACTTCAACACGTTAAATCAATTTGCAAAGGTGTCAAAGAAGCATCTCAATTTAAGGAAGGCAGGTGCAGCCATCCAAGATGCTCTGTGAAATAAGTCTTAGAACTGAAACTTCAGATGATAATAAAAGAGAGCGAGCCTGCCGCATCTATGCTTATGAGCAAGTTTCAGATATTCTGTCGGAATAATCCAATTTCAAAATAATTTAACAAATTTGAATACATTTTTCAAAATGAAGTTTAAATTCAATTGGCTGGCAAAAAGTTTCTATAAATCTGTGGCTGGATTGACAAAAAGGGTTTTTTCCCTGCCACCCTCACATTCCCGGTGAAATCCCATATAATCCATGTAAAGTACAAAATATCATACAGATTTTGAGAGGCTGTTTCCATTTCAAAGAATGAGTAGAGGTGGGGAAAAAGAAAAAATAAAAAACAACCAACCACCTTACTTTTGCTTAGCGTGTAAATACAAGGGCAAAACCAGTGTATGAAGGCTGGGAAGCCATCTCATACGAGCAAAGTCAAAATTTATGGAAAAGCTTAAAGCCACCAAAAGCAAATCATCACTCCAGGTTCTCACAGAGACCTAGTTACCTGAAAAGCAACCCTTTTTTCTTCAGAAGACATACCATACAGGACTTTCAACACCAGTTACAATTTCAGCACCAGTTCTTCTTAGGTAGCCTTTAGTGGAGTGTTCTATCTATCAGTTTAAAATAAACACCAAGACAGCCTTCATCTTTGGACACCATCTCCATTTTTCAGTCGGCAGCCCTTCTGACTGTTTTGAGGGAGAATACTCCATAAATTCTTTTTAGGTCAGGATCAGCTCTGACCTCTGCACAAGCTGGTAGGTATTCTGGTTTTACCTGGCTTTCACTTGAATTTCCTAGCTTGCTTGCTTGCTTTATGACCCACAGTGGCTCTGGAAGAATGCAAGCAAAATCCTTCCAACTATTTTAGCATTAAAGCACGGTGCAATGATTAGTTAGCAACACAAACATTACTACAGCAAATCCAGTTGTTTCAAACTTAAAGCTGAGCTGGCAAGGTTAGGCATTTGGGTGTCTGAATACTTGTCATAATTCAGTCACAGAAAAATTCAGGGCTTTGTAGCACATAGCTGTCAAGTAGGGTTGGTTGTTTTTCCTTAAAAAGCATAAAAGCTTTAGCTCAAAAAAAAAAAATTCTATCAAAAGATGAACTGCATTTAGCCAACATGGGCACTATTTATAATCACAATGCTCCATGTCTCATTATTTATTACAGCTTCATACTTCCTTGGATTTTTGCTAACTAATTGCTTTCACCTATCCATAACAGTGTGAATATTAAGTAGCAATCATGCGATCCGAGTTCTTGGAATTCAACTGGTAGACAAAAATTCATACTTGATTCAGTTCTATACAAGTTTTCAAGCTGCCTTGTTTTCAAATTTTATACACTCCGCTATAAAAAAAAAAGGTGCCTCACAGAAAGGTTGGGTCAATTCTGCAGCAGTACGTAAAACATTTAACAGAAAAAGAAAATACAGTGGGAAGTTCAGATACTGTTCAGACATGTTATTGCTCAAAACCACAGGAAGGACAAGCAAATGCTCGTACTCTGATTTACACACTTGCTAGGAAGATTTACTTAGAAGTTTTATAATTAAACAGTTTTTCACAGTTCAGCTTTTGATAGCTCAGAGTCAAGAGAGCCACATGTGACTTCAGATCTACTTCAGAAACAAATCAGAAGCATTTAATGTGCAATTTTGAAGGGCACACCATAAGGAAATTTTGGAATTCTATTTTAATGTAATTTCAGCCCTCAAAAGTGCACAACCATCATTAGCTCAATGAATCACTTATGTATCTCCTTATAATTGCATTCCCTTCACATTGCAATTTCTTCAAGTGAAGTGATGGGATTAAACAACAGTTTAGAAACTCACTTCCTTTCTAAGGCTCAACTACTTTCTGGCAAGTCTTTCAAAAGTTATGCCTGCTATGAATCACACCTAAGGCCAACACCAGTCCAAAATGCACAGTAGGAATGCAAATGCATTTTTTCCCCACGAAGACGCAGCACACACATATAGAATGCTTTCTTCCCACATATTCCTAAAGATCTGATGCAAGTAAATAAGACACATTGGATCTGCATAAGACTATTTACCTAGACTAAATGACCACAAGAAAAGTCAAAATTATTTTCACCAACATGTGCTCAAAGTTTTCACAGATGAGCAATTGTGAATTTTAGTTTGCAGTTCCTTAAACCAAGGTGCTTCCTTTCCTTTATGCTTACAGGCATCTGAAAGCCTTTTGAAAAGTTCACTTTAGATAGAAAACACCTATGAAGCTTTCACTTGAACACACTAAAGCTCAATATAGGTTTCTAATCATCCATCTAATCATCCCACAACCACTCCTGCTTCTGTAGTGCACTAACTTTCAACAAGAACAGTCAGCAGACAGAAGGTGGTGTCCAAACGGCATAGAGTTCTTCCCTCATGCACTTGCTCATGCAGAAGTAATAATTATCTCAGCTCCCTGAATGCAAAAGACCCTTTCATTAGCTCAATCCAGAGTTGAATGCAATGCATGAAGTCAATGTTACATCTAACAAAATATGTCAGTCTATGGCATGGTCTGCTCCTTTAATGCTAAATAAAACAACAGTAGAATGGGAGAACAATTAAGGCAGTTATATATTAATCTTAGAGAGTAGCCAAGTCCTTTATTCTATCCTCCTTTGCACCCTGTCTTACTTGCTAGTCCGCTAAACTCTTTTTCCTCACTAAATAACTGAATTTACACAGGAGAGCAACTCGGAACTCCACTTCTACCTCAGAGCAATGACATAAACAGCTGGTAACTGTTCAGTGAGAACAAGAAATCATCTTCTCTTCATACATCATATATGTAGAAAAATCTGCAGTGCTTTTTAGAGCTCAGAATCAACAAGATCAAAGCTCATATTCAGTGCAAGCCCACGCTTTTCACATTCTTCACTAATATTCTGCATCTTCATTCTTCTTTCCACAGTCAGAATTTGTGCTCACCTCTGCAGAACAACTGAACCAGGGACAGGTACAGAACATGAGTATTCAGCCTTAACATACAAACAGGATAACTGGTTAGGTGTGACAAAACAAGAAACAAAACATAGAATACATTTAAATGTAGTATTAGCAGGAAGGGTTCAAAAGCAAAATCATAGGCCCATGCAGGGACTTAGGCAAATGAAGTTCTATCTGTGCATTGTTTCAATGGCTGTGTTTGGTCGTAGCCACTACAGCATCAAGAGCGGCAGACCAAGTGAACAGGTAAACACCACAACTCTGAAGAATAAAAACTGTCAGCACAACCTAAAAAATTGCTCTAAACTGTGGTTAAGAAAAATCTTACAAGCACTGACTGCTGGCCAGACAAAGCTCCTCTTGCAAGGTATGTATTAAAGATACACATAACACGTAATTAAATGTACAGTCTTTCCATCTTTGACCAAGACCTTTAAGAAGCAGCAACAAGAAAATACCATCTTTTCCTGCTGATGCTTCCCTCCGATACTCACTCACTTGCAAGATGAAAGAACAAAACCACAACAAGCTTCTTTAATATAACATGAGAACTATGCCATGGGGCAGAAAAGAGAGTACCAGGGTGAAAGTCCCACCTCACTAATAACGCACTGTTGCAGCTTAGAGAAGTCCCTTAAGTGCTTAAGTCACCTTGCACAAGAAAGCATTAGTCCATATTAGCTATGGGAATGACCTGGGAATACCAGTTAGCAATGGAAAACTAGATGATGCTCAGAAGGAAGAGCCCAAAAAGTGCACACTGCCTTATGGAATAAAGCGTCAACAAAATCCATGCAGAGAGAGGAGGAACTTTTGACCTTAAAGAACCATTAGATTTTAAGTAGGCACCAAGTTGCACAAGCAAACAACATATGCTGATTAATAGCCTGAAGCATATCAATGTTTATCATGTTCATTCCTGGATGACAAGACAAGGACAGACCAGTAAGCCTCTCTTCATAAAGGAATGAGTCTTTAGTTACCAGCTACCAAGACCCTTCCTTCAGACAATTAAGAATATTCCCTAAGCCCCTCTATCTCCTGGATAAAGCATCAAAACTGATTTACTACAGCCTCTAACAGATTGGTCTCTGTCTAGAGATCATCCAGTCAGCAAAACACACTTGCATTCCTTAGGGGGGAAAAAAAAAAGTACATTGTAGAGAGAAAAAATCCAGCTCTAGATTAGCAAAAAAATCTTTCAGGTTACAATTACAATTTATAGTAACTTTAACAACTATTTCCTCCAAATTATTTCTCACAAACACCAGACACTGATACAGCTGGATGTGGATACAACTGAAAAAGATCACTAGGGCAACGCTCTCATTGTGGTGTTTTACTGGAGTAACACTTCCCTCTTCACTCAGTGTTTCAAGACAGTGCATGTCAAAGAGAAGTGAAAGCAATATTCAAATACACTTTCCATCCGCTATTCTGATTTCTCTCAGCATATTTAGCAGGAAAGAGGAAGTAAAAATATTTAAGAGTCAGTCTTTGTTTTCATATTACTCAGTGGAATATATAACAATAGCAATATAAAACTATTTCAAAGATGCCTTTTTCACAATGTTTTAATTGAAAAAACAGTACAACATACCCCTCAGCCCATATATAGTAGCTTTCTTCACTTCTCCAACATCCAAGTCCTCTCAAAATCATTTGCCAGCTCACTTTTAATTAGCTCTTTCTGATATGTTACCCAAGTTTTTCCATATGTCTTTAAAGAAAGTCACTATGAAATTTCAGCCTTGTTCTAATTCACCCATATGCTTCTCATCTTGCTTCTACCACTCACTTCGATCACCTCAAGTGCCTAAACATACATCCACAGTACTGGACTACACTGGATTGTCATACTGTCCCCCGGCAGTTCTTTCCAGAAGCACTTGGAAAAGAAAAAACATCCTTTGCTTTAAAGCTCACTTCATACATGACTTTCATTCCTTTACACCCTGAGTTCAAACAGGGCAGCAATGCAAACTTCTGAAACTCACGTTTCTAAAACATACACTAAAATCCCAGAAGATTGATATATGTTTAGTACGTATCATTTCTGTAAATGTAGCCCAACGTAAAATTCCTTGCACAAGAAATTGCTCCATAATGAATGGAATCTTGACTTCTGTTGCCACCAATGAGATATGCAGGTCTCATCAGCAACTTCATATTTCTTTACAGGAAAGATTGTGGAATAAAGTATAAATCTTTGCATTCAATCTATTTGTTACAGGCAACCAGTTCATAGAATGTAAGCTGTACAGCACAGTTTCATGTTCAAACTAGATTTTGGAGGATTTTCTTCCTACCACTTAGAGGTCTGCTCCAGAGTTTCATCTTCAGTACTGAAAACAAAGGACCCTTCCCTGTCTAACAGGTTTAGGACATGGATAAACCCATTGATGGAGCAGTAGTGGGATGGGAAAAAACACAGCATGGCTATATGATACTTTTACACAGCCACTGGAAATGCTAATAAGTTTCATGAAACCCACATGCATCTAGTCTGACAAGTCTGTATCAGAACCGAATATAACCAAATGTGATGCTCTGCAGCTTACTGAAACTAACAAGGAAGCCTCACATGGCTCATCATGGAATCAGTTCCAGTCCCTTTCCCTTATCTCAAATCTCCGTCCCGCACTATTTGAGCTAAACTGCTCCCAGAGTTAAGCTAGTATTGATGCCATGGGAGTCATTATCACTAAGCATTGCTCTCCGACTCCTAAAAATTCATCAAACTTCAACTGGTTCCTCATGATTCTCAGTCTTAAAGTGCATGAAGGTTACAGAGTGCCCTTCGGAAGTTTCAATAACCGTTTGCTCTGTCCTGAACACCTGCTTCTGACATCTGTGGCTGAACATGCGTTGCTGCTCCTTTCCACAGTAACTTTCACAATCTGACAGGAGACCTCTATGAACTAAAAGACACAGAAGACATTCAGTCACCTAGATTTTGGTCTAACACTATTCACAGCAGTGCACAGTGGCACAGTTAACCCCTTCTCTTCTTATCACCACATCCATATTCACCAGAACAGATCTAACTCCCTCATACACTCATACACACTCTCCCACACAATACATTCACAGTCTTTGAGCCCCTTGTCTTGGAAACCCACCTCGGACATCACTACAGGGGACATACTGAAACATGACTGACTGACACTTAACTGTAACTAAAACCTCTGGTGGAAAAGAAAAACCTCTGTGTATAGTTCCTAGCATATCCCCTAGTATCTACAGCATCTAGCTTGCTTTCCCTCATTACAGTCTAAACATCTCACATTGGTTTCCTCCTATAATTTATAGTAAGCCACAGGTGATCTTCAGAAGAAAGCTTCTTGCAGTTGATCATCAATGAGGCCAGTGGAATTTAGCAACATGAGCAAAGCAGATTTCTCAGCTCACAACTACCAAGTACTAGTGGCAGAGATGCAAATGGTTGATAAGCATTTTCCCTGTGGTTGACGTACAGTCAAACCACTTGGAAACAAGTTGTTGAAATACTCTTTACAATCACATGAGTCACAGAAGCACTAAGCTGTTACATATATGACTTGGTATTTAACTGCTTCACTGGAATCCCATCGGGTTTTATTCACTTTTCTTCTGTCATCTACCACAACAAAGACATTTTTATCATTTTCTAAAATGGTTCTAGCCATGGCTTCTGAGGGATCCTCCTCTGCTCCACTCAAAACTAAAATCAAATACACTTATAGTTTATTCATGCTCTGATGGGCCATCTAGACAAAAGGGATCATAGAATCACCAGGCTGGAAAGGACCCACTGGATCATCTAGTCCAATCATTCCTAACACTCCCTTAAACCACGTCCCTAAGCACTTCATCCACCCCTTCCTTAAACACCTCCAGGGAAGGCAACTCGACCACCTCCATGGGCAGCCTGTTCCAGTGCCCGATGACTCTTTCTGTGAAGAATTTTTTACTGATATCCAGCCTGAACCTCCTCTGGCGGAACTTCAGGCCATTCCCCTTTGTCCTGTCCCCTGTCACTTGGGAGAAAAGGCCAGCGCCCTCCTCTCCACAACCTTTCAGGTAGTTGTAGAGAGTAATATGGCCTTCCCTCAGCCTCCTCTTCTCCAGCCTAAAATGCATCAGTCTACAGACATGGATCTGAATGAATGCCTTGAATCACAGACCAACTGGCAATCATTCGCTTTTAGAAGGTATGCGTTCTTTTTCTTCCTTAAAACTCCCTCATCACTCACTAAAAACTGTGCATCAGTATAGCTGATTGTACAGAAGTACACGCAGCTGAAGTTCAAGCTTCGCAGGTCTGCAAACTACCTCACCATTCATTAAAAGCTTCAGTCTCTCTAATGCTGGGATTGATAGTAAAAGCTTTGGAATTTCAGCAAGAAGTTTGAAGTACTGAAGGCACCGACTGGTTCTGGAGTCCATGAAGTCGTGCTTTCCTGTCTATAGGCAACCACACATGACATCTGTTTTGGTTAGCGATTAGCACAGTAACATTTAACAGATCATTTGACTGCTGCATGACCGGCTCTCTATCTTAAGACTATTTTTTTGTCCAGCCCCTTCCATCTATAGCGTAAGAGCCTGAAAAGTTTGTCACCCCTACCCCCCATTACTTTGAACTGCTTATAATGACATGAGCAAGAAGTCTGGTTTGAGCATTTAGAAATCAGTAAGTCATTATGACACTCCTGGCTTTCTTGCATCAAGCAGATAGGAAAAGATAATGCTAAAGAGTCTCCGCTTTTAAAGGGACACATTTTCAGTTCTGTTAGACTCTCTCTTCCAGCAAAAGAAAACGGCATCTTGGCACAATTACTTAGGGATACAAACCGGAATTTTATGCTTAACCAGATGTATTTCTTTACAGCCATATTCTCTATTTCTCCCACTTAAACTGTGGAATACAACAGCAAAAGGCTTTAAGTCAGGTCATCCTGCCACAAACACGTTCAAAAACAGGTTAGTCAGTCTGGCACAAACTTGGTCGTGCTAGGAAAAGATTTTGGATACGACTTTTCACTCTTGCAAATGTGCCAGTATCAGAAGCTTTGTTTTCTAATCAATGTGAATTTCACTGGCACAATTAAATTTAGACTAAACCCAAATAATACCTTCAACATTTCAGTATTAAAAAGTCACTTCAGTCATTAAAAGTGCTCATCTTAAGGTCACATTTTAGAATTTGGTCTTTAAGAGTCATTTATAGCCGTGACTCAGACCATCTTACTCTCATCCTTACAGTCAAAAAATGCAGCACTGCTTGTTCCAGAGAAAACTGCCTACTAAAACAAATCACCAAGTTGATTTCTGTGCAGGTAGAAAACAACTTCCTTGTGTAACATAGCACCACTATACAAGAGAATGGAATGTCTTTTCCATTTTTTTTCATGATTCTGCATTAAAATACCTCCAGGATGATAACTCCTTCGAGATAAGGTATCTTGCAATTCACTAAGACTCTTAAGATCAGATAATACATTTAAAGACAATTATTTGTTATCAGTGTATCCAACTGTAGTTTCAGAGATTCTTGATTTGACTAAAAGCACCAACACATGACACAGATGCCTCAGCACATGGTCCTTATTTGCAGAGCACACAGCAAAGCAATACCTCAGACTTTGCCACAGACTTACACTTGCTATAATTAACATTTTTTCAGCACACATACAAGCATCCTACATAACTTAAATTAAATATTTACTCGACTGGTACAACCTGTAACTGATGATTAAGTTCCTGCCGCTATAAACTCCTACAAAAGTTTCTGCTCCTAGAAAAAAAAGACTATGTTTTGGTCTCACTTTCACAAATTAAGTCCAATGACTAATAATTAAGGCTTCCCCCTTCAGGATTCAGTTGGTTCTTGCACAAGCCTAGGAAAGAATAAAACCAATAATTCATCAGGGAGAAGGCCATACTTGAGCTCCTGAAAGATCCACAGCTCCCTGGGAAGTTCATCTAAAGCAGTGCTTATATTTATGTTCAATAACGAAACAGGCCCACATTTTAGAATAAGTACTTGCTTTCAAATTGAAGTCCATGCTTGCAAGGCTCTGGTGGCCAAAAGCCATCTCATTCTCTCCCTCTGCCCCTAAGCAAATGTCTGGTAAATAAGGTTTATCCAAGGAACAGTTACAACTTCATCACAAATTGATATTTATTGATTCTTCTCTAGTAACTCTTTGTTTTCACACCTGGAAGCATGTAGTTCAAGTAACTCAGGTCATGTTTCTACTTCTTAGTAACGTCACCTGCACCAGGCAACAAACCAAAACTCCAGTGCAGACTCGCATCTTACAGTATTTCTAAAGAAAATTATGCCTGCACTAAGCAATTATTCCCCTCTCTACCACCACTACTTAAGTTGATAAGACCCATACAATAAACGCCACTGCATGCAAGAGGGGAAAAGGGCACAAACTTCATTTGATATGGATTGCTAAACCCTCATGCAGAGCCTGGCCTTCCTCACTTAACCTTGCTCCTAGTGGTCTCCAAAATTAAAACATGGAACGGTTGCCCAGTAAACCAAAAGCCAGCTATCACCAAACAGCAAAAACAGAGTCAGCTGAAGGAAGGATGTGATGGGGAGGGAACATTTCACCACTTTTCTGAATATACAGTACATTTTATCCATGCTCATCCCCAACCCTGTTAAAAGAGACAGCAAGAGAGAAGGGGGCACACCAGCAGCTCCTGCCCCATCAGGTACCCATGCTTAAAGCCAGTTTATCTGGGTGTTGTCTGTGCTGCAATTCCCAGCTTCAGTTTGTACCCAGAACCTCTATGGGCACAGCAGCAGCCTCTCAGTGAGAGGGGACACCTACACCCCCGTCTTGACTCCCAAGTACTAGGAGGAGAGGGGTACTGACCCCTGCCTCCATGCAAAGGGGACCTCACCCCCCTCACTTTCCTACCAGCCAAAAAGAAGGGTGCCAAAATCCCCTCATCTCAGGGACCTTCCTTCCATCACCTCAGGAATCTGACTTGGACATCCTTGCACCTCAAGGAATACTCCCTTACACCTCAGGGAACACACACACATACACCCCACAGTGCACTCCACACCTCAGGGAACACCCCCACTTTCTTCTGCTTAGGTCAGCCCAAACCTCAGGAAGCACCCCTCTTCACTGTGGGGTACCCCACACTTCAGAGAGCACCCCCATCACCTCAGTGTACCCTACATCTCAGGGAGCACCTCCTTTCACACCAGGACACCTCTCACCTCAAGGAGCCCCCATCTTTGAGGAGGCCAAGGGGAGACCTTATTGCTCTCTACAACTACCTGAAAGGAGGTTGTGGAGAGGAAGGAGCTGGCCTTTTCTCCCAAGTGACAGGGGACAGGACAAAGGGGAATGGCCTGAAGCTCCACCAGGGGAGGTTCCAGCTGGACATCAGTGAAAAATTTTTCTCGGAAAGGGTCATTGAGCTCTGGAACAGGCTGCCCAGGGAGGTGGTTGAGTCATCTTCCCTGGAGGTGTTTAAAGGACAGGTGGAAGAGGTGCTGAGGAGCATGGTTTAGGGATTGTTAGGAATGGTTGGACTCGATAATCCAGTGGGTCCTTTCCAACCTAATGATTCTATGATTCACCCCACAGTACCCCACATCTCAGGAAGCACCCTCACATCTCAGAAAACACACCCCTCTTTCTTCAGCTTAAGTTAGCCCAAACCTCGGAAAGCACCTCCCTTCACCTCGAAGAATCCCACACCTCAGCGAGCACCTCCTTTCACCCCAAGATACCTCCCTCCTCAAGGAGCACACCCATCTTCACCCCAAAATACCCCAGACCTCAGGGAGCCCCCCCTCACACCTCAGGGTACTCCGCAGCTCAGGGAGCACCCCCATCACCTCAGTGCATCCTACAACTGAGGGTGCACCCCTCTTCAACCCAGGGTACCCCACACCTCAGGGCATCTCATTTTGCAGGGAACAACCCCACATCTCTGGGAACATCCCCCTCTTTCTTCAGCTTAGGTCAGCCCAAACCTCAGGAAGCACCTCCCTTCACCTCAAAGTATTCCACGTCTTGGGGAGCAAATCCATTCACCTCAGGGACCACCCCTCGCCACCTTGGGGTACATTCACCTCAGGGAGCACCTCCTTTTGCCTCAAGATACCTCCCACCTCAAGGGGCACCTACCTTCACCCCAAGATACCCCATAGCTTCGGGAGCACCCCCACATCTCAGGGCACTACACAGTTCAGAGGGCAGCTCCCTTCACTTTAGAGTATCCCACACCTCGGGGAACAACCCCTTCACCTCAAAGAGCACCGCTCTTCACCTCGGGGTACCCCACACCTCAGGGAGCACCCACACACCTCAAGGCACCCCATTTCTCAGGATGCACCCCACAGCTCAGGGAACAACCCCTCTTTCTTCAGCTTAGGTCTGCCCAAACCTCAGAAACCACCCCCTGTCCATTAGAGCACCCAACACCTCGGGGAGCTCCCCCTTTCACCCCAAGATACCTCCCACCTCAAGGAGCCCTTCCCTTCACTCCAAGATACCCCACGGCTCAGGGCGCACCCCCTTTCTCCACAGGATATCCCTCACCCCAGGGAAAGGCTCTCTTCGCCTTAGGACACCCTACACCTCGAGACACCCCATTTCTCAGGGGACACCTCATTTCACCCCAGGGTGCCCCACACCCCAGGGAACCCCTCCTTCACCCCGGGTGCCCTCCACCCCCCAGGCCCGCCCGTACTTGCTGCGAGGGCAGCTCCACGTGCAAGGCCCGGGTGGCGGAGCCCGGGGCTAAGGCCGCGGGGCCGGCGGCCGAGCTCATCCTGGCGGCGGGGCCGGGGCGCCGCGGACACGCAGGGGTTAATGGCGGCGGCGGCGGCGCCGGCCCGGGCCGCACGCTACGGAGCCATATTACCGCAGTGCCGGGGGGCGGGCGCGGGGGCGGGGCCGGGGCACGGCGCCGCTTGCTCATTGGTCCGCGCCGCGCGGGGGCGGGATCTCGAGCGCGCCCATTGGCTGCGAGCGGCGCCAATCAGTGCGGCGCTCCGCCGACGCCGTCCAACCGCCGGAGCGCGAGCCGGGGCCGATTGGAGCGCGGGCTTCCGGGGTCGGGACGGCGCCCAAAGGCGTGGCTGCTGATTGGCCAACGCGGGATTTGATTGACAATCCGCGGCCCACGTCACGTGCGCGGGAGCTGTTTATGTCACGTGGTGAGGCGAAAATATTTTGCTGGGTGGGGGGCGGTGTTGCCATGGCAACGGGGAGCGGCTCCGGCCGTGCTGAGGGGCGGGGCTCTCGTGGCACATCAGGTCACGTGACTCACATCACAGTTGCCGTACACGGCGTCCAGCCCGCCGCACATGGCACCCACCTGCCCCACATCGTAGAAACTCACTCCACATGGTATCCACCAGCCCCACGTCATACGAACTCACCCGAGATGGTATCCATCAGCCCCACATCATACACACCCGCCTCACATGGTATCCACCTGCCCTACATGGCACCCACCTACCCCACATCAGACCAGCCTGCCCCACATGGCACCCACC
The DNA here is from genome assembly GCF_017976375.1 of Cuculus canorus. Taxonomy (NCBI): domain Eukaryota; kingdom Metazoa; phylum Chordata; class Aves; order Cuculiformes; family Cuculidae; genus Cuculus; species Cuculus canorus. The sequence goes on along the minus strand of NC_071401.1, from coordinate 16,404,774 downwards.
AGCCCCACATCATGCAAACCCACCCCACATGGTATCCACCTGCCCTACATGGCACCCACCTACCCCACATCAGACCAGCCTGCCCCACATGGCACCCACCAGCCCCACAATGAATTCACCAGCCCCACACCACATCCATCTCCCGCACATTGTATCCACCAGCCCACATCACACCAGCCTGCCCCACATTGCATCCATCAGCCCCACATCACATCCAACTGCCCCACCTCACAGCAGCCTGCCCCACATTGCATCCACCAGCCCCACATCACACTGGCCCAAACCACCCCACCACACACCGTCTCACCCCACATGGTGCCACCCCACATCAGGCCAACCCTAATGACAATACATGCCAGGACCACCCAACGCAACCATCTCCCCAGCACCCACTGCCATCCCACCCCACGCAGGTTACATCCATCCTGGCCAGAAAGACCATCCCCACCAGGGTGGCACCATCCTTACAATCCCTACATACCACGCAGCACCGGGAACGCCAATCCTGTCCCCTCACCCTGCTGGGGCCACTCATCCACACCGTGCCCTGAAGTGCCTGGCCATTGTAGGCAGCCGCACTAGAGACGCTCATCCCCATCTCACTGCCAAGGACCAACACAGTCCGTGTGGAAAGAAACACCCGTCTCTGCACTGTCAGGAACACTCGTCCCGCCACCCCAGCAGCAACACTGGAAATGCCTGTTCACGCCAGGCTGGAAGGGTTGAGCATCACGTGCAATGCTGGAAAGTCCTGTCCTCCTCTTCTCTTCTCCTCCTGTCTTCCTTTCCTCCTGTCCTCTTGTCCTCCTCTTCTTTTATCTTCTTGTCCTCAACAGCTTCCACACCACTGAGAGCTTCTCCACTGGAGGACCAGCAAGCCTTCATTCTCCTGCATTAGTGGAGCTTTTCCACTGGAGGACCAGCAAGCCTTCATTCTCCTGCATTAGTCAATATCAATTGGATATTGAATAGTGAACTCATTAAAACTAGGGGAAAAAAGGGGAAGATTAATGAAAAATGAAGTGGAAAGTCAAGTTTTCTGGAGTTTGATGGCTATCCTTGCAGTAGTCGCCATCTTTCATTCCTCTTTTTCCCTTACAGCCAATTGCCACAGTTTGCCTTTCTCCAAAGTATTTCCTAAGAGCGGAAAACGGAGCTGCCAAACTCTCTCTTGAGGTAATTCCCTGTTTCACACACACAAGGACATGGGGGAATGGACTTTTTTTACCAAGTTGTGTGATTCTATATGTGGTTGCCTAAAAATTTCTTTGCCTTGAGCTTAAGTTTCAGTCATTGAGCCTGTGAGCCTGGAGTTGTGCTTGAGTTCTGGATGTTGCTCTCTCTGATTAGGACTTATTGCAACACAGTGCCTTTTTTTTTGGAAGCTCTGAGAATCAGTGCGTCTCCATTTTCTCTTCTTATGAAAAAAAAAACTCTACTATTTCAGTATTTTCAGTAGCAAAGTGCACATCTTTTTCCGTCAGGCAGGCTCCTGAGCCACGTTGTGGAGATCAAGAGGTTCAAACATAGTAATTTTAGACTTGTTATATCAGTTTGATTCACCTCCTGGTTTCTGGCTCATTGTAATACTTTTGAACTTCTCATCTTCCCCTTGGAGCATCCAAACTTGCTTTTTACAATGAAATTTGAGAGGGTTTTTTTTGTCCAAGATGTGAAAAATGCACTTGGAGTGACAAAAATTATCATAAAATCATTAGATACGGGAATGCGTTATGAACCTGAAACTCTTTAGATACGCTTCCTCCAGTGAACAAAACTAAATCCTGCTCAGAATTTTACATAAAATTAGAGAGGATCACAGTTGTAAGAACAGTTATTCCTAGAGATAAATCACTAAAAGCAGTTTATGGAAACAGCATGAAGATACCACTGCTTGTTTGCCTGAAACATCAAAGAAAGAAAAAAAAATTTAAGAAAAAAAAAAAATCATTTCTTGGATGATACATGACTTTTCTCTGACTCACGCTGATTTGGTGAGTTTAAAGCCCATACGACACTACCATAACAGGATTTTCCTATTTCTCTTCATTTTCACAGGCACAGAGGGCTATATCAAAACTTTCTTAAAATACTGAAGTTCAGAAGAGTCAAATAAGTTATTTAACATAGCAGCCTGTATGCCCTGTATATGGAGATAGCATTTAATTTGCTGCTTAATGTAGACCAAGAGCTCTAACCCATAATTCAGGGACTAAAAAGCAAAATTTTCCCCAGAGGAATATTCAAATATGACCCCCAAATCTCATGTTAATTTATTAATGATTTTTTATCAAGAGGAACTGATATAGCTCCAAAGAAGTCCCTGCGGATTTCCAGCTCATGCTAGCTAAGGTTTTGGCCTCATATTCTAAATTTCAGACTTAACCTTGCTTTTTGCTAGCTTAACATGGCAAAGAGCTATTTGCAAGAGCATTATAAAATGAGAAGTTTCTAGGGATAAGCCTGATCAAGCGGGAAATGTCCCTGCCCATGGCAGGGAAGTTGGAACTAGTTGGTCTTTAAGGTCGCTTCCAACCCAAACTATTCTGTGATTCTATAAGGTTTCAGGTTTATATTTGATTTTCATCAGTTTTACATTCGATTTTCATCAGCTTTGAGAGGTTGAGTCCATCCCTTGCATAGTTCACCCCATCACCTTTCAACCTGATGAGAGTCATTTAATAACCCAGATTGTGTCTGATTTGAAAAAAAAAAATCCTTTTGGGCTTAGAATAATGAGTTAATTAATAAGGATTCATGAATTGTTTTAACCAGAGTATTTGCAAGCTGCAGCCAGGGAGTGGCTTCTTTTATCCCTGTTTTATGAACAGTCGCTTGGACCAGAAGTGCTGGACCAGTATTGCCAATCTCAGCTGTATACGTGGTATTATGTGCGACCCTATGTAATTTGCCAATGCCCTAGGAAATTTTCATTTGATTTTTTTTTTACCACATAAAAAGGGCAAGTGTTATTTGTCTACCTCATTTTGAAGATCACAGCATGACCTTTATTACATCCCAGTGGATTTTCCTGCAGCTGATTATAATAAAAGATTAAATTCCTGTAGCTGCAGTGAGTACGTGGATGCACACAGCACTCCTACCACCATCAACTACACATCTGCCCAAGTTCAGTGATAAGGCTCGTACTCTAGTGGGAAGAGATGACATCCAGAGGGACCCAGATGAAGGAAGGAGGACAAAGAGATTGAGAGCAGCCCTGCAGAGAAGGACTAGGGGTACTGGTGGGTGAAAAGCTGGACATGAGCTGGCAACGTGTGCTTGCAGCCCAGAAGGT